>NW_027185523.1:0-169888 GCF_040183065.1 Periplaneta americana | reverse complement strand
AGTGACATAATACAGTTCAATCATGTATACTAAACACTCTGTGAAAGAATTAGCACAATCGGTTGGAATATAGAGATTTTATTAACGTTTTATAGCAAAATCGTGTTTTTACCGCAAGAAACAACGATTTTTACAATTTGACCATTTTCACAAACAAACCCATATTCCTCTGCATGCGAACGTGAAATTGTTGTTATATATAGGTGACTCCACATGAATTTAACATTTTTTTAAGAATTAGACAAATCCCCCGAATTTGTAGATTTTATTGATATTTATATAGTTAAAATCTCGCAAAAACGAAATTTTTTGAAGGATTTTTTTTTGTGGGGAAAATCGAAACCAGTGAAATAATACAGTTCAATTATGTATACTAAACACTCTGTGAAAGAATTAGCACAATCGGTTGGAATATAGAGATTTTATTAACGTTTATAACAATATCGTGTTTTTACCGCAAGAAACGACGATTTTTACAATTGGACGATTTACACCAAACAAACCCATATTCCTCTGCATGCGAACGTGAAATTGTTGTTATATACAGGTGACTCCACTGAATTTAACATTTTTTTAAGAAATTAGACAAATCCACGGAATTTGTAGATTTTATTGATATTTATATAGTTAAAAAACTCGCAAAAACGAAATTTTTTGAAGGATTTTTTTTGTGGGGAAAATCGAAACCAGTGACATAATACAGTTCAATCATGCATACTAAACACTCTGTGAAAGAATTAGGCACAATCGGTTGGAATATAGAGATTTTATTAACGTTTTATAACAAAATCGTGTTTTTACCGCAAGAAACGACGATTTTTTACAATTGGACGATTTACACAAACAACCCATATTCCTCTGCATGCGAACGTGAAATTGTTGTTATATATAGGTGAATCCACATGAATTTAACATTTTTTTAAGAAATTAGACAAATCCACGGAATTTTGTAGATTTTATTGATATTTATATAGTTAAAATCTCGCAAAAACGAAATTTTTTGAAGATTTTTTTTTTGTGGGGAAAATCGAAACCAGTGATATAATACAGTTCAATTATGTATACTAAACACTCTGTGAAAGTATTAGCACAATCGGTTGGAATAAAGAGATTTTATTAACGTTTAAACAAAATCGTGTTTTTACCGCAAGAAGCGACGATTTTTACAATTGGACGATTTACACAAACAAACCCATATTCCTCTGCATGCGAACGTGAAATTGTTGTTATATATAGGTGACTCACATGAATTTAACATTTTTTTAAGAAATTAGACAAATCCCTGGAATTTGTAGATTTTATTGATATTTATATAGTTAAAATCTCGCAAAAACGAATTTTTTTGAAGGATTTTTTTTTGTGGGGAAAATCGAAACCAGTGATATAATACAGTTCAATCATGTATACTAAACACTCTGTCAAAGAATTAGCACAATCGGTTGGAATATAGAGATTTTATTAACGTTTATAGCAAAATCGTGTTTTTACCGCAAGAAACGACGATTTTTACAATTGGACGATTTACACAAACAAACCCTTATTCCTCCGCATGCGAACGTGAAATTGTTGTTATATATAGGTGAATCCACATGAATTAACATTTTTTTAAGAAATTAGACAAATCCCCCGGAATTTGTAGATTTTATTGATATTTATATAGTTAAAATCTCGCAAAAACGAAATTTTTTGAAGGATTTTTTTTGTGGGGAAAATCGAAACCAGTGATATAATACAGTTCTATCATGTATACTAAACCACTCTGTCCAAGAATTAGCACAATCGGTTGGAATATAGAGATTTTATTAATGTTTATAGCAAAATCGTGTTTTTACCGCAAGAAACGACGATTTTTACAATTGGACGATTTACACAAACAAACCCATATTCCTCTGCATGCGAACGTGAAATTGTTGTTATATATAGGTGAATCCACATGAATTTAACATTTTTTTAAGAAATTAGACAAATCCCACGGAATTTGTAGATTTTATTGATATTTATATAGTTAAAATCTCGTAAAAACGAAATTTTTTGAAGGATTTTTTTTTTGTGGGGAAAATCGAAACCAGTGATATAATACAGTTCAATTATGTATACTAAACACTCTGTCAAAGAATTAGCACAATCGGTTGGAATATAGAGATTTATTAACGTTTATACAAAATCGTGTTTTTACCGCAAGAAACGACGATTTTTACAATTGGACGATTTACACAAACAAACCCTATTCCTCTGCATGCGAACGTGAAATTGTTGTTATATACAGGTGACTCCACATGAATTTAACATTTTTTTAAGAAATTAGACAAATCCCACGGAATTTGTAGATTTTATTGGTATTTATATAGTTAAAAAACTCGCAAAAACGAAATTTTTTCAAGGATTTTTTTTGTGGGGAAAATCGAAACCAGTGAAATAATACAGTTCAATCATGTATACTAAACACTCTGTGAAAGAATTAGCACAATCGGTTGGAATATAGAGATTTTATTAACGTTTATAACAAAATCGTGTTTTTACCGCAAGAAACGACGATTTTACAATTGGACGATTTTACACAAACAAACCCTTATTCCTCCGCATGCGAACGTGAAATTGTTGTTATATATAGGTGAATCCATATGAATTTAACATTTTTTTAAGAAATTAGACAAATCCCACGGAATTTGTAGATTATATTGATATTTATATAGTTAAAAAAACTCGAAAAAACGAAATTTTTTTGAAGGATTTTTTTTTGTGTGGGAAATTCGAAACCAGTGACATAATACAGTTCAATCATGTATACTAAACACTCTGTGAAAGAATTAGCACAATCGGTTGGAATATAGAGATTTTATTAACGTTTATAGCAAAATCGTGTTTTTACCGCAAGAAACAACGATTTTTACAATTTGACCATTTTCACAAACAAACCCATATTCCTCTGCATGCGAACGTGAAATTGTTGTTATATATAGGTGACTCCACATGAATTTAACATTTTTTTAAGAAATTAGACAAATCCCCCGGAATTTGTAGATTTTATTGATATTTATATAGTTAAAATCTCGCAAAAAACGAATTTTTTGAAGGATTTTTTTTTGTGGGGAAAATCGAAACCAGTGATATAAAACAGTTCAATCATGTATACTAAACACTCTGTCAAAGAATTAGCACAATCGGTTGGAATATAGAGATTTTATTAACGTTTATAGCAAAATCGTGTTTTTACCGCAAGAAAACGACGATTTTTACAATTGGACGATTTACACAAACAAACCCTTATTCCTCCGCATGCGAACGTAAAATTGTTGTTATATATAGGTGAATCCACATGAATTTAACATTTTTTAAGAAATTAGACAAATCCCACGGAATTTGTAGATTATATTGATATTTATATAGTTAAAAAACTCGAAAAAAACGAAATTTTTTGAAGGATTTTTTTTTTTGTGGGGAAATTCGAAACCAGTGACATAATACAGTTCAATCATGTATACTAAAACACTCTGTGAAAGAATTAGCACAATCGGTTGGAATATAGAGATTTTATTAACGTTTATAGCAAAATCGTGTTTTTACCGCAAGAAACAACGATTTTTACAATTTGACCATTTTCACAAACAAACCCATATTCCTCTGCATGCGAACGTGAAATTGTTGTTATATATAGGTGACTCCACATGAATTTAACATTTTTTTATTAAGAAATTAGACAAATCCCTGGAATTTGTAGATTTTATTGATATTTATATAGTTAAAATCTCGCAAAAAACGAAATTTTTTGAAGGATTTTTTTTTGTGGGGAAATCGAAACCAGTGATATAATACAGTTCAATCATGTATACTAAACACTCTGTCAAAGAATTAGCACAATCGGTTGGAATATAGAGGTTTTATTAACGTTATAGCAAAATCGTGTTTTTACCGCAAGAAACGACGATTTTTACAATTGGACGATTTACACAAACAAACCCTTATTCCTCCGCATGCGAACGTGAAATTGTTGTTATATATAGGTGAATCCACATGAATTTAACATTTTTTTAAGAAATTAGACAAATCCCACGGGAATTTGTAGATATATTGATATTTATATAGTTAAAAAACTCGAAAAAACGAAATTTTTTGAAGGATTTTTTTTTTGTGGGGAAATTCGAAACCAGTGACATAATACAGTTCAATCATGTATACTAAACACTCTGTGAAAGAATTAGCACAATCGGTTGGAATATAGAGATTTTATTAACGTTTATAGCAAAATCGTGTTTTTACCGCAAGAAACAACGATTTTTACAATTTGACCATTTTCACAAACAAACCCATATTCCTCTGCATGCGAACGTGAAATTGTTGTTATATATAGGTGACTCCACATGAATTTAACATTTTTTTAAGAAATTAGACAAATCCCCCGGAATTTGTAGATTTTATTGATATTTATATAGTTAAAATCTCGCAAAAACGAAATTTTTTGAAGGATTTTTTTTTGTGGGGAAAATCGAAACCAGTGATATAATACAGTTCAATTATGTATACTAAACACTCTGTGAAAGAATTAGCACAATCGGTTGGAATATAGAGATTTTATTAACGTTTATAACAAAATCGTGTTTTTACCGCAAGAAACGACGATTTTTACAATTGGACGATTTACACAAACAAACCCATATTCCTCTGCATGCGAACGTGAAATTGTTGTTATATACAGGTGACTCCACATGAATTTAACATTTTTTTAAGAAATTAGACAAATCCCACGGAATTTGTAGATTTTATTGATATTTATATAGTTAAAAAACTCGCAAAAACGAAATTTTTTGAAGGATTTTTTTTTGTGGGGAAAATCGAAACCAGTGACATAATACAGTTCAATCATGCATACTAAACACTCTGTGAAAGAATTAGCACAATCGGTTGGAATATAGAGATTTTATTAACGTTTATAGCAAAATCGTGTTTTTACCGCAAGAAACAACGATTTTTACAATTTGACCATTTTCACAAACAAACCCATATTCCTCTGCATGCGAACGTGAAATTGTTGTTATATATAGGTGACTCCACATGAATTTAACATTTTTTTAAGAAATTAGACAAATCCCCCGGAATTTGTAGATTTTATTGATATTTATATAGTTAAAATCTCGCAAAAACGAAATTTTTTGAAGGATTTTTTTTTTGTGGGGAAAATCGAAACCAGTGACATAATACAGTTCAATCATGTATACTAAACACTCTGTCAAAGAATTAGCACAATCGGTTGGAATATAGAGATTTTATTAACGTTTATAGCAAAATCGTGTTTTTACCGCAAGAAACGACGATTTTTACAATTGGACGATTTACACAAACAAACCCTTATTCCTCCGCATGCGAACGTGAAATTGTTGTTATATATAGGTGAATCCACATGAATTTAACATTTTTTTAAGAAATTAGACAAATCCCACGGAATTTGTAGATTATATTGATATTTATATAGTTAAAAAACTCGAAAAAAACGAAATTTTTTGAAGGATTTTTTTTTTGTGGGGAAATTCGAAACCAGTGACATAATACAGTTCAATCATGTATACTAAACACTCTGTGAAAGAATTAGCACAATCGGTTGGAATATAGAGGTTTTATTAACGTTTATAGGAAAATCGTGTTTTTACCGCAAGAAACAACGATTTTTACAATTTGACCATTTTCACAAACAAACCCATATTCCTCTGCATGCGAACGTGAAATTGTTGTTATATATAGGTGATTCCACATGAATTTAACATTTTTTTAAGAAATTAGACAAATCCCCCGGAATTTGTAGATTTTATTGATATTTATATAGTTAAAATCTCGCAAAAACGAAATTTTTTGAAGGATTTTTTTTTGTGGGGAAAATCGAAACCAGTGATATAAAACAGTTCAATCATGTATACTAAACACTCTGTCAAAGAATTAGCACAATCGGTTGGAATATAGAGATTTTATTAACGTTTATAGCAAAATCGTGTTTTTACCGCAAGAAACAACGATTTTTACAATTTGACCATTTTCACAAACAAACCCATATTCCTCTGCATGCGAACGTGAAATTGTTGTTATATATAGGTGACTCCACATGAATTTAACATTTTTTTAAGAAATTAGACAAATCCCCTGGAATTTGTAGATTTTATTGATATTTATATAGTTAAAATCTCGCAAAAACGAAATTTTTTGAAGGATTTTTTTTTGTGGGGAAAATCGAAACCAGTGATATAATACAGTTCAATCATGTATACTAAACACTCTGTCAAAGAATTAGCACAATCGGTTGGAATATAGAGATTTTATTAACGTTTATAGCAAAATCGTGTTTTTACCGCAAGAAACGACGATTTTTACAATTGGACGATTTACACAAACAAACCCTTATTCCTCCGCATGCGAACGTGAAATTGTTGTTATATATAGGTGAATCCACATGAATTTAACATTTTTTTAAGAAATTAGACAAATCCCACGGAATTTGTAGATTATATTGATATTTATATAGTTAAAAAACTCGAAAAAACGAAATTTTTTGAAGGATTTTTTTTTTGTGGGGAAATTCGAAACCAGTGACATAATACAGTTCAATCATGTATACTAAACACTCTGTGAAAGAATTAGCACAATCGGTTGGAATATAGAGATTTTATTAACGTTTATAGCAAAATCGTGTTTTTACCGCAAGAAACAACGATTTTTACAATTTGACCATTTTCACAAACAAACCCATATTCCTCTGCATGCGAACGTGAAATTGTTGTTATATATAGGTGACTCCACATGAATTTAACATTTTTTTAAGAAATTAGACAAATCCCCCGGAATTTGTAGATTTTATTGATATTTATATAGTTAAAATCTCGCAAAAACGAAATTTTTTGAAGGATTTTTTTTTGTGGGGAAAATCGAAACCAGTGATATAATACAGTTCAATTATGTATACTAAACACTCTGTGAAAGAATTAGCACAATCGGTTGGAATATAGAGATTTTATTAACGTTTATAACAAAATCGTGTTTTTACCGCAAGAAACGACGATTTTTACAATTGGACGATTTACACAAACAAACCCATATTCCTCTGCATGCGAACGTGAAATTGTTGTTATATACAGGTGACTCCACATGAATTTAACATTTTTTTAAGAAATTAGACAAATCCCACGGAATTTGTAGATTTTATTGATATTTATATAGTTAAAAAACTCGCAAAAACGAAATTTTTTGAAGGATTTTTTTTGTGGGGAAAATCGAAACCAGTGACATAATACAGTTCAATCATGCATACTAAACACTCTGTGAAAGAATTAGCACAATCGGTTGGAATATAGAGATTTTATTAACGTTTATAACAAAATCGTGTTTTTACCGCAAGAAACGACGATTTTTACAATTGGACGATTTACACAAACAAACCCATATTCCTCTGCATGCGAACGTGAAATTGTTGTTATATATAGGTGAATCCACATGAATTTAACATTTTTTTAAGAAATTAGACAAATCCCACGGAATTTGTAGATTTTATTGATATTTATATAGTTAAAATCTCGCAAAAACGAAATTTTTTGAAGGATTTTTTTTTGTGGGGAAAATCGAAACCAGTGATATAATACAGTTCAATTATGTATACTAAACACTCTGTGAAAGTATTAGCACAATCGGTTGGAATAAAGAGATTTTATTAACGTTTAAACAAAATCGTGTTTTTACCGCAAGAAGCGACGATTTTTACAATTGGACGATTTACACAAACAAACCCATATTCCTCTGCATGCGAACGTGAAATTGTTGTTATATATAGGTGACTCCACATGAATTTAACATTTTTTTAAGAAATTAGACAAATCCCCTGGAATTTGTAGATTTTATTGATATTTATATAGTTAAAATCTCGCAAAAACGAAATTTTTTGAAGGATTTTTTTTTGTGGGGAAAATCGAAACCAGTGATATAATACAGTTCAATCATGTATACTAAACACTCTGTCAAAGAATTAGCACAATCGGTTGGAATATAGAGATTTTATTAACGTTTATAGCAAAATCGTGTTTTTACCGCAAGAAACGACGATTTTTACAATTGGACGATTTACACAAACAAACCCTTATTCCTCCGCATGCGAACGTGAAATTGTTGTTATATATAGGTGAATCCACATGAATTTAACATTTTTTTAAGAAATTAGACAAATCCCCCGGAATTTGTAGATTTTATTGATATTTATATAGTTAAAATCTCGCAAAAACGAAATTTTTTGAAGGATTTTTTTTGTGGGGAAAATCGAAACCAGTGATATAATACAGTTCTATCATGTATACTAAACACTCTGTCCAAGAATTAGCACAATCGGTTGGAATATAGAGATTTTATTAATGTTTATAGCAAAATCGTGTTTTTACCGCAAGAAACGACGATTTTTACAATTGGACGATTTACACAAACAAACCCATATTCCTCTGCATGCGAACGTGAAATTGTTGTTATATATAGGTGAATCCACATGAATTTAACATTTTTTTAAGAAATTAGACAAATCCCACGGAATTTGTAGATTTTATTGATATTTATATAGTTAAAATCTCGTAAAAACGAAATTTTTTGAAGGATTTTTTTTTTGTGGGGAAAATCGAAACCAGTGATATAATACAGTTCAATTATGTATACTAAACACTCTGTCAAAGAATTAGCACAATCGGTTGGAATATAGAGATTTTATTAACGTTTATAACAAAATCGTGTTTTTACCGCAAGAAACGACGATTTTTACAATTGGACGATTTACACAAACAAACCCATATTCCTCTGCATGCGAACGTGAAATTGTTGTTATATACAGGTGACTCCACATGAATTTAACATTTTTTTAAGAAATTAGACAAATCCCACGGAATTTGTAGATTTTATTGGTATTTATATAGTTAAAAAACTCGCAAAAACGAAATTTTTTCAAGGATTTTTTTTGTGGGGAAAATCGAAACCAGTGAAATAATACAGTTCAATCATGTATACTAAACACTCTGTGAAAGAATTAGCACAATCGGTTGGAATATAGAGATTTTATTAACGTTTATAACAAAATCGTGTTTTTACCGCAAGAAACGACGATTTTTACAATTGGACGATTTACACAAACAAACCCTTATTCCTCCGCATGCGAACGTGAAATTGTTGTTATATATAGGTGAATCCATATGAATTTAACATTTTTTTAAGAAATTAGACAAATCCCACGGAATTTGTAGATTATATTGATATTTATATAGTTAAAAAACTCGAAAAAAACGAAATTTTTTTGAAGGATTTTTTTTTTGTGGGGAAATTCGAAACCAGTGACATAATACAGTTCAATCATGTATACTAAACACTCTGTGAAAGAATTAGCACAATCGGTTGGAATATAGAGATTTTATTAACGTTTATAGCAAAATCGTGTTTTTACCGCAAGAAACAACGATTTTTACAATTTGACCATTTTCACAAACAAACCCATATTCCTCTGCATGCGAACGTGAAATTGTTGTTATATATAGGTGACTCCACATGAATTTAACATTTTTTTAAGAAATTAGACAAATCCCCCGGAATTTGTAGATTTTATTGATATTTATATAGTTAAAATCTCGCAAAAACGAAATTTTTTGAAGGATTTTTTTTTGTGGGGAAAATCGAAACCAGTGATATAAAACAGTTCAATCATGTATACTAAACACTCTGTCAAAGAATTAGCACAATCGGTTGGAATATAGAGATTTTATTAACGTTTATAGCAAAATCGTGTTTTTACCGCAAGAAACGACGATTTTTACAATTGGACGATTTACACAAACAAACCCTTATTCCTCCGCATGCGAACGTGAAATTGTTGTTATATATAGGTGAATCCACATGAATTTAACATTTTTTTAAGAAATTAGACAAATCCCACGGAATTTGTAGATTATATTGATATTTATATAGTTAAAAAACTCGAAAAAACGAAATTTTTTGAAGGATTTTTTTTTTGTGGGGAAATTCGAAACCAGTGACATAATACAGTTCAATCATGTATACTAAACACTCTGTGAAAGAATTAGCACAATCGGTTGGAATATAGAGATTTTATTAACGTTTATAGCAAAATCGTGTTTTTACCGCAAGAAACAACGATTTTTACAATTTGACCATTTTCACAAACAAACCCATATTCCTCTGCATGCGAACGTGAAATTGTTGTTATATATAGGTGACTCCACATGAATTTAACATTTTTTTAAGAAATTAGACAAATCCCCTGGAATTTGTAGATTTTATTGATATTTATATAGTTAAAATCTCGCAAAAACGAAATTTTTTGAAGGATTTTTTTTTGTGGGGAAATCGAAACCAGTGATATAATACAGTTCAATCATGTATACTAAACACTCTGTCAAAGAATTAGCACAATCGGTTGGAATATAGAGATTTTATTAACGTTTATAGCAAAATCGTGTTTTTACCGCAAGAAACGACGATTTTTACAATTGGACGATTTACACAAACAAACCCTTATTCCTCCGCATGCGAACGTGAAATTGTTGTTATATATAGGTGAATCCACATGAATTTAACATTTTTTTAAGAAATTAGACAAATCCCACGGAATTTGTAGATTATATTGATATTTATATAGTTAAAAAACTCGAAAAAACGAAATTTTTTGAAGGATTTTTTTTTTGTGGGGAAATTCGAAACCAGTGACATAATACAGTTCAATCATGTATACTAAACACTCTGTGAAAGAATTAGCACAATCGGTTGGAATATAGAGATTTTATTAACGTTTATAGCAAAATCGTGTTTTTACCGCAAGAAACAACGATTTTTACAATTTGACCATTTTCACAAACAAACCCATATTCCTCTGCATGCGAACGTGAAATTGTTGTTATATATAGGTGACTCCACATGAATTTAACATTTTTTTAAGAAATTAGACAAATCCCCCTGAATTTGTAGATTTTATTGATATTTATATAGTTAAAATCTCGCAAAAACGAAATTTTTTGAAGGATTTTTTTTTGTGGGGAAAATCGAAACCAGTGATATAATACAGTTCAATTATGTATACTAAACACTCTGTGAAAGAATTAGCACAATCGGTTGGAATATAGAGATTTTATTAACGTTTATAACAAAATCGTGTTTTTACCGCAAGAAACGACGATTTTTACAATTGGACGATTTACACAAACAAACCCATATTCCTCTGCATGCGAACGTGAAATTGTTGTTATATACAGGTGACTCCACATGAATTTAACATTTTTTTAAGAAATTAGACAAATCCCACGGAATTTGTAGATTTTATTGATATTTATATAGTTAAAAAACTCGCAAAAACGAAATTTTTTGAAGGATTTTTTTTGTGGGGAAAATCGAAACCAGTGACATAATACAGTTCAATCATGCATACTAAACACTCTGTGAAAGAATTAGCACAATCGGTTGGAATATAGAGATTTTATTAACGTTTATAACAAAATCGTGTTTTTACCGCAAGAAACGACGATTTTTACAATTGGACGATTTACACAAACAAACCCATATTCCTCTGCATGCGAACGTGAAATTGTTGTTATATATAGGTGAATCCACATGAATTTAACATTTTTTTTAAGAAATTAGACAAATCCCACGGAATTTGTAGATTTTATTGATATTTATATAGTTAAAATCTCGCAAAAACGAAATTTTTTGAAGGATTTTTTTTTGTGGGGAAAATCGAAACCAGTGATATAATACAGTTCAATTATGTATACTAAACACTCTGTGAAAGTATTAGCACAATCGGTTGGGAATAAAGAGATTTTATTAACGTTTAAACAAAATCGTGTTTTTACCGCAAGAAGCGACGATTTTTACAATTGGACGATTTACACAAACAAACCCATATTCCTCTGCATGCGAACGTGAAATTGTTGTTATATACAGGTGACTCCACATGAATTTAACATTTTTTTAAGAAATGAGACAAATCCCACGGAATTTGTAGATTATATTGATATTTATATAGTTAAAAAACTCGCAAAAACGAAATTTTTTGAAGGATTTTTTTTTGTGGGGAAAATCGAAACCAGTGACATAATACAGTTCAATCATGTATACTAAACACTCTGTGAAAGAATTAGCACAATCGGTTGGAATATAGAGATTTTATTAGCGTTTATAGCAAAATCGTGTTTTTACCGCAAGAAACGACGATTTTTACAATTTGACGATTTTCACGAACAAACCCATATTCCTCTGCATGCGAACGTGAAATTGTTGTTATATATAGGTGACTCCACATGAATTTAACATTTTTTTAAGAAATTAGACAAATCCCCTGGAATTTGTAGATTTTATTGATATTTATATAGTTAAAATCTCGCAAAAACGAAATTTTTTGAAGGATTTTTTTTTGTGGGGAAAATCGAAACCAGTGATATAATACAGTTCAATCATGTATACTAAACACTCTGTCAAAGAATTAGCACAATCGGTTGGAATATAGAGATTTTATTAACGTTTATAGCAAAATCGTGTTTTTACCGCAAGAAACGACGATTTTTACAATTGGACGATTTACACAAACAAACCCTTATTCCTCCGCATGCGAACGTGAAATTGTTGTTATATATAGGTGAATCCACATGAATTTAACATTTTTTTAAGAAATTAGACAAATCCCACGGAATTTGTAGATTATATTGATATTTATATAGTTAAAAAACTCGAAAAAACGAAATTTTTTGAAGGATTTTTTTTTGTGGGGAAATTCGAAACCAGTGACATAATACAGTTCAATCATGTATACTAAACACTCTGTGAAAGAATTAGCACAATCGGTTGGAATATAGAGATTTTATTAACGTTTATAGCAAAATCGTGTTTTTACCGCAAGAAACAACGATTTTTACAATTTGACCATTTTCACAAACAAACCCATATTCCTCTGCATGCGAACGTGAAATTGTTGTTATATATAGGTGACTCCACATGAATTTAACATTTTTTTAAGAAATTAGACAAATCCCCCGGAATTTGTAGATTTTATTGATATTTATATAGTTAAAATCTCGCAAAAACGAAATTTTTTGAAGGATTTTTTTTTGTGGGGAAAATCGAAACCAGTGACATAATACAGTTCAATCATGTATACTAAACACTCTGTGAAAGAATTAGCACAATCGGTTGGAATATAGAGATTTTATTAACGTTTATAGCAAAATCGTGTTTTTACCGCAAGAAACGACGATTTTTACAATTGGACGATTTACACAAACAAACCCTTATTCCTCCGCATGCGAACGTGAAATTGTTGTTATATATAGGTGAATCCACATGAATTTAACATTTTTTTAAGAAATTAGACAAATCCCACGGAATTTGTAGATTATATTGATATTTATATAGTTAAAAAACTCGAAAAAACGAAATTTTTTGAAGGATTTTTTTTTGTGGGGAAATTCGAAACCAGTGACATAATACAGTACAATCATGTATACTAAACACTCTGTGAAAGAATTAGCACAATCGGTTGGAATATAGAGGTTTTATTAACGTTTATAGCAAAATCGTGTTTTTACCGCAAGAAACAACGATTTTTACAATTTGACCATTTTCACAAACAAACCCATATTCCTCTGCATGCGAACGTGAAATTGTTGTTATATATAGGTGACTCCACATGAATTTAACATTTTTTTAAGAAATTAGACAAATCCCCCGGAATTTGTAGATTTTATTGATATTTATATAGTTAAAATCTCGCAAAAACGAAATTTTTTGAAGGATTTTTTTTTTGTGGGGAAAATCGAAACCAGTGATATAATACAGTTCAATTATGTATACTAAACACTCTGTGAAAGAATTAGCACAATCGGTTGGAATATAGAGATTTTATTAACGTTTATAACAAAATCGTGTTTTTACCGCAAGAAACGACGATTTTTACAATTGGACGATTTACACAAACAAACCCATATTCCTCTGCATGCGAACGTGAAATTGTTGTTATATACAGGTGACTCCACATGAATTTAACATTTTTTTAAGAAATTAGACAAATCCCACGGAATTTGTAGATTTTATTGATATTTATATAGTTAAAATCTCGCAAAAACGAAATTTTTTGAAGGATTTTTTTTTGGGGGGAAAATCGAAACCAGTGATATAATACAGTTCAATTATGTATACTAAACACTCTGTGAAAGTATTAGCACAATCGGTTGGAATAAAGAGATTTTATTAACGTTTAAACAAAATCGTGTTTTTACCGCAAGAAGCGACGATTTTTACAATTGGACAATTTACACAAACAAACCCATATTCCTCTGCATGCGAACGTGAAATTGTTGTTATATACAGGTGACTCCACATGAATTTAACATTTTTTTAAGAAATGAGACAAATCCCACGGAATTTGTAGATTATATTGATATTTATATAGTTAAAAAACTCGCAAAAACGAAATTTTTTGAAGGATTTTTTTTTGTGGGGAAAATCGAAACCAGTGACATAATACAGTTCAATCATGTATACTAAACACTCTGTGAAAGAATTAGCACAATCGGTTATAATATAGAGATTTTATTAGCGTTTATAGCAAAATCGTGTTTTTACCGCAAGAAACGACGATTTTTACAATTTGACGATTTTCACGAACAAACCCATATTCCTCTGCATGCGAACGTGAAATTGTTGTTATATATAGGTGACTCCACGTGAATTTAACATTTTTTTAAGAAATTAGACAAATCCCCCGGAATTTGTAGATTTTATTGATATTTATACAGTTAAAATCTCGCAAAAACGAAATTTTTTGAAGGATTTTTTTTTGTGGGGAAAATCGAAACCAGTGATATAATACAGTTCAATTATGTATACTAAACACTCTGTCAAAGAATTAGCACAATCGGTTGGAATATAGAGATTTTATTAACGTTTATAACAAAATCGTGTTTTTACCGCAAGAAACGACGATTTTTACAATTGGACGATTTACACAAACAAACCCATATTCCTCTGCATGCGAACGTGAAATTGTTGCTATATACAGGTGACTCCACATGAATTTAACATTTTTTTAAGAAATTAGACAAATCCCACGGAATTTGTAGATTTTATTGATATTTATATAGTTAAAAAACTCGCAAAAACGAAATTTTTTCAAGGATTTTTTTTGTGGGGAAAATCGAAACCAGTGACATAATACAGTTCAATCATGTATACTACACACTCTGTGAAAGAATTAGCACAATCGGTTGGAATATAGAGATTTTATTAACGTTTATAACAAAATCGTGTTTTTACCGCAAGAAACGACGATTTTTAAAATTGGACGATTGACACAAACAAACCCATATTCCTCTGCATGCGAACGTGAAATTGTTGTTATATATAGGTGATTCCAAATGAATTTAACATTTTTTTAAGAAATTAGACAAATCCCACGGAATTTGTAGATTATATTGATATTTACATAGTTAAAAAACTCGAAAAAACGAAATTTTTTGAAGGATTTTTTTTTTTGTGGGGAAATTCGAAACCAGTGACATAATACAGTTCAATCATGTATACTAAACACTCTGTGAAAGAATTAGCACAATCGGTTGGAATATAGAGATTTTATTAACGTTTATAACAAAATCGTGTTTTTACCGCAAGAAACGACGATTTTTACAATTGGACGATTTACACAAACAAACCCTTATTCCTCCGGAAGCGAACGTGAAATTGTTGTTATATATAGGTGAATCCATATGAATTTAACATTTTTTTAAGAAATTAGACAAATCCCACGGAATTTGTAGATTATATTGATATTTATATAGTTAAAAAACTCGAAAAAACGAAATTTTTTGAAGGATTTTTTTTTTGTGGGGAAATTCGAAACCAGTGACATAATACAGTTCAATCATGTATACTAAACACTCTGTGAAAGAATTAGCACAATCGGTTGGAATATAGAGATTTTATTAACGTTTATAGCAAAATCGTGTTTTTACCGCAAGAAACAACGATTTTTACAATTTGACCATTTTCACAAACAAACCCATATTCCTCTGCATGCGAACGTGAAATTGTTGTTATATATAGGTGACTCCACATGAATTTAACATTTTTTTAAGAATTTAGACAAATCCCCCGGAATTTGTAGATTTTATTGATATTTATATAGTTAAAATCTCGCAAAAACGAAATTTTTTGAAGGATTTTTTTTTGTGGGGAAAATCGAAACCAGTGATATAAAACAGTTCAATCATGTATACTAAACACTCTGTCAAAGAATTAGCACAATCGGTTGGAATATAGAGATTTTATTAACGTTTATAGCAAAATCGTGTTTTTACCGCAAGAAACGACGATTTTTACAATTCGACGATTTACACAAACAAACCCTTATTCCTCCGCATGCGAACGTGAAATTGTTGTTATATATAGGTGAATCCACATGAATTTAACATTTTTTTTAAGAAATTAGACAAATCCCACGGAATTTGTAGATTATATTGATATTTATATAGTTAAAAAACTCGAAAAAAACGAAATTTTTTGAAGGATTTTTTTTTTTTGTGGGGAAATTCGAAACCAGTGACATAATACAGTTCAATCATGTATACTAAACACTCTGTGAAAGAATTAGCACAATCGGTTGGAATATAGAGATTTTATTAACGTTTATAGCAAAATCGTGTTTTTACCGCAAGAAACAACGATTTTTACAATTTGACCATTTTCACAAACAAACCCATATTCCTCTGCATGCGAACGTGAAATTGTTGTTATATATAGGTGACTCCACATGAATTTAACATTTTTTAAGAAATTAGACAAATCCCCTGGAATTTGTAGATTTTATTGATATTTATATAGTTAAAATCTCGCAAAAACGAAATTTTTTGAAGGATTTTTTTTTGTGGGGAAAATCGAAACCAGTGATACAATACAGTTCAATCATGTATACTAAACACTCTGTCAAAGAATTAGCACAATCGGTTGGAATATAGAGATTTTATTAACGTTTATAGCAAAATCGTGTTTTTACCGCAAGAAACGACGATTTTTACAATTGGACGATTTACACAAACAAACCCTTATTCCTCCGCTTGCGAACGTGAAATTGTTGTTATATATAGGTGAATCCACATGAATTTAACATTTTTTTAAGAAATTAGACAAATCCCACGGAATTTGTAGATTATATTGATATTTATATAGTTAAAAAACTCGAAAAAACGAAATTTTTTGAAGGATTTTTTTTTGTGGGGAAATTCGAAACCAGTGACATAATACAGTTCAATCATGTATACTAAACACTCTGTCCAAGAATTAGCACAATCGGTTGGAATATAGAGATTTTATTAACGTTTATAGCAAAATCGTGTTTTTACCGCAAGAAACAACGATTTTTACAATTTGACCATTTTCACAAACAAACCCATATTCCTCTGCATGCGAACGTGAAATTGTTGTTATATATAGGTGATTCCACATGAATTTAACATTTTTTTAAGAAATTAGACAAACCCCCCGGAATTTGTAGATTTTATTGATATTTATATAGTTAAAATCTCGCAAAAACGAAATTTTTTGAAGGATTTTTTTTTGTGGGGAAAATCGAAACCAGTGACATAATACAGTTCAATCATGTATACTAAACACTCTGTCAAAGAATTAGCACAATCGGTTGGAATATAGAGATTTTATTAACGTTTATAGCAAAATCGTGTTTTTACCGCAAGAAACGACGATTTTTACAATTGGACGATTTACACAAACAAACCCTTATTCCTCCGCATGCGAACGTGAAATTGTTGTTATATATAGGTGAATCCACATGAATTTAACATTTTTTTAAGAAATTAGACAAATCCCACGGAATTTGTAGATTATATTGATATTTATATAGTTAAAAAACTCGAAAAAACGAAACTTTTTGAAGGATTTTTTTTTTGTGGGGAAATTCGAAACCAGTGACATAATACAGTTCAATCATGTATACTAAACACTCTGTCAAAGAATTAGCACAATCGGTTGGAATATAGAGGTTTTATTAACGTTTATAGCAAAATCGTGTTTTTACCGCAAGAAACAACGATTTTTACAATTTGACCATTTTCACAAACAAACCCATATTCCTCTGCATGCGAAAGTGAAATTGTTGTTATATATAGGTGACTCCACATGAATTTAACATTTTTTTAAGAAATTAGACAAATCCCCCGGAATTTGTAGATTTTATTGATATTTATATAGTTAAAATCTCGCAAAAACGAAATTTTTTGAAGGATTTTTTTTTGTGGGGAAAATCGAAACCAGTGATATAATACAGTTCAATTATGTATACTAAACACTCTGTGAAAGAATTAGCACAATCGGTTGGAATATAGAGATTTTATTAACGTTTATAACAAAATCGTGTTTTTACCGCAAGAAACGACGATTTTTACAATTGGACGATTTACACAAACAAACCCATATTCCTCTGCATGCGAACGTGAAATTGTTGTTATATACAGGTGACTCCACATGAATTTAACATTTTTTTAAGAAATTAGACAAATCCCACGGAATTTGTAGATTTTATTGATATTTATATAGTTAAAAAACTCGCAAAAACGAAATTTTTTGAAGGAATTTTTTTGTGGGGAAAATCGAAACCAGTGACATAATACAGTTCAATCATGCATACTAAACACTCTGTGAAAGAATTAGCACAATCGGTTGGAATATAGAGATTTTATTAACGTTTATAACAAAATCGTGTTTTTACCGCAAGAAACGACGATTTTTACAATTGGACGATTTACACAAACAAACCCATATTCCTCTGCATGCGAACGTGAAATTGTTGTTATATATAGGTGAATCCACATGAATTTAACATTTTTTTAAGAAATTAGACAAATCCCACGGAATTTGTAGATTTTATTGATATTTATATAGTTAAAATCTCGCAAAAACGAAATTTTTTGAAGGATTTTTTTTTGTGGGGAAAATCGAAACCAGTGATATAATACAGTTCAATTATGTATACTAAACACTCTGTGAAAGTATTAGCACAATCGGTTGGAATAAAGAGATTTTATTAACGTTTAAACAAAATCGTGTTTTTACCGCAAGAAGCGACGATTTTTACAATTGGACGATTTACACAAACAAACCCATATTCCTCTGCATGCGAACGTGAAATTGTTGTTATATACAGGTGACTCCACATGAATTTAACATTTTTTTAAGAAATGAGACAAATCCCCTGGAATTTGTAGACTTTATTGATATTTATATAGTTAAAATCTCGCAAAAACGAAATTTTTTGAAGGATTTTTTTTTGTGGGGAAAATCGAATCCAGTGATATAATACAGTTCTATCATGTATACTAAACACTCTGTCCAAGAATTAGCACAATCGGTTGGAATATAGAGATTTTATTAATGTTTATAGCAAAATCGTGTTTTTACCGCAAGAAACGACGATTTTTACAATTGGACGATTTACACAAACAAACCCATATTCCTCTGCATGCGAACGTGAAATTGTTGTTATATATAGGTGAATCCACATGAATTTAACATTTTTTTAAGAAATTAGACAAATCCCACGGAATTTGTAGATTTTATTGATATTTATATAGTTAAAATCTCGCAAAAACGAAATTTTTTGAAGGATTTTTTTTTTTGTGGGGAAAATCGAAACCAGTGATATAATACAGTTCAATTATGTATACTAAACACTCTGTCAAAGAATTAGCACAATCGGTTGGAATATAGAGATTTTTATTAACGTTTATAACAAAATCGTGTTTTTACCGCAAGAAACGACGATTTTTACAATTGGACGATTTACACAAACAAACCCATATTCCTCAGCATGCGAACGTGAAATTGTTGTTATATACAGGTGACTCCACATGAATTTAACATTTTTTTAAGAAATTAGACAAATCCCACGGAATTTGTAGATTTTATTGATATTTATATAGTTAAAAAACTCGCAAAAACGAAATTTTTTCAAGGATTTTTTTTGTGGGGAAAATCGAAACCAGTGACATAATACAGTTCAATCATGTATACTGAACACTCTGTGAAAGAATTAGCACAATCGGTTGGAATATAGAGATTTTATTAACGTTTATAACAAAATCGTGTTTTTACCGCAAGAAACGACGATTTTTAAAATTGGACGATTGACACAAACAAACCCATATTCCTCTGCATGCGAACGTGAAATTGTTGTTATATATAGGTGATTCCAAATGAATTTAACATTTTTTTAAGAAATTAGACAAATCCCACGGAATTTGTAGATTATATTGATATTTACATAGTTAAAAAACTCGAAAAAACGAAATTTTTTGAAGGATTTTTTTTTTGTGGGGAAATTCGAAACCAGTGACATAATACAGTTCAATCATGTATACTAAACACTCTGTGAAAGAATTAGCACAATCGGTTGGAATATAGAGATTTTATTAACGTTTATAGCAAAATCGTGTTTTTACCGCAAGAAACGACGATTTTTACAATTGGACGATTTACACAAACAAACCCATATTCCTCTGCATGCGAACGTGAAATTGTTGTTATATACAGGTGACTCCACATGAATTTAACATTTTTTTAAGAAATTAGACAAATCCCACGGAATTTGTAGATTTTATTGATATTTATATAGTTAAAAAACTCGCAAAAACGAAATTTTTTGAAGGAATTTTTTTGTGGGGAAAATCGAAACCAGTGACATAATACAGTTCAATCATGCATACTAAACACTCTGTGAAAGAATTAGCACAATCGGTTGGAATATAGAGATTTTATTAACGTTTATAACAAAATCGTGTTTTTACCCCAAGAAACGACGATTTTTACAATTGGACGATTTACACAAACAAACCCATATTCCTCTGCATGCGAACGTGAAATTGTTGTTATATATAGGTGAATCCACATGAATTTAACATTTTTTTAAGAAATTAGACAAATCCCACGGAATTTGTAGATTATATTGATATTTATATAGTTAAAAAACTCGAAAAAACGAAATTTTTTGAAGGATTTTTTTTTTTTTGTGGGGAAATTCGAAACCAGTGACATAATACAGTTCAATCATGTATACTAAACACTCTGTGAAAGAATTAGCACAATCGGTTGGAATATAGAGGTTTTATTAACGTTTATAGCAAAATCGTGTTTTTACCGCAAGAAACAACGATTTTTACAATTTGACCATTTTCACAAACAAACCCATATTCCTCTGCATGCGAACGTGAAATTGTTGTTATATATAGGTGACTCCACATGAATTTAACATTTTTTTAAGAAATTAGACAAATCCCCCGGAATTTGTAGATTTTATTGATATTTATATAGTTAAAATCTCGCAAAAACGAAATTTTTTGAAGGATTTTTTTTTGTGGGGAAAATCGAAACCAGTGATATAATACAGTTCAATTATGTATACTAAACACTCTGTGAAAGAATTAGCACAATCGGTTGGAATATAGAGATTTTATTAACGTTTATAACAAAATCGTGTTTTTACCGCAAGAAACGACGATTTTTACAATTGGACGATTTACACAAACAAACCCATATTCCTCTGCATGCGAACGTGAAATTGTTGTTATATACAGGTGACTCCACATGAATTTAACATTTTTTTAAGAAATTAGACAAATCCCACGGAATTTGTAGATTTTATTGATATTTATATAGTTAAAAAACTCGCAAAAACGAAATTTTTTGAAGGGTTTTTTTTGTGGGGAAAATCGAAACCAGTGACATAATACAGTTCAATCATGTATACTAAACACTCTGTGAAAGAATTAGCACAATCGGTTGGAATATAGAGATTTTATTAACGTTTATAACAAAATCGTGTTTTTACCGCAAGAAACGACGATTTTTACAATTGTACGATTTACACAAACAAACCCATATTCCTCTGCATGCGAACGTGAAATTGTTGTTATATATAGGTGAATCCACATGAATTTAACATTTTTTTAAGAAATTAGACAAATCCCACGGAATTTGTAGATTTTATTGATATTTATATAGTTAAAATCTCGCAAAAACGAAATTTTTTGAAGGATTTTTTTTTTGTGGGGAAAATCGAAACCAGTGATATAATACAGTTCAATTATGTATACTAAACACTCTGTCAAAGAATTAGCACAATCGGTTGGAATATAGAGATTTTTATTAACGTTTATAACAAAATCGTGTTTTTACCGCAAGAAACGACGATTTTTACAATTGGACGATTTACACAAACAAACCCATATTCCTCTGCATGCGAACGTGAAATTGTTGTTATATACAGGTGACTCCACATGAATTTAACATTTTTTTAAGAAATTAGACAAATCCCACGGAATTTGTAGATTTTATTGATATTTATATAGTTAAAAAACTCGCAAAAACGAAAATTTTTCAAGGATTTTTTTTGTGGGGAAAATCGAAACCAGTGACATAATACAGTTCAATCATGTATACTAAACACTCTGTGAAAGAATTAGCACAATCGGTTGGAATATAGAGATTTTATTAACGTTTATAACAAAATCGTGTTTTTACCGCAAGAAACGACGATTTTTAAAATTGGACGATTGACACAAACAAACCCATATTCCTCTGCATGCGAACGTGAAATTGTTGTTATATATAGGTGATTCCAAATGAATTTAACATTTTTTTAAGAAATTAGACAAATCCCACGGAATTTGTAGATTATATTGATATTTACATAGTTAAAAAACTCGAAAAAACGAAATTTTTTGAAGGATTTTTTTTTTGTGGGGAAATTCGAAACCAGTGACATAATACAGTTCAATCATGTATACTAAACACTCTGTGAAAGAATTAGCACAATCGGTTGGAATATAGAGATTTTATTAACGTTTATAGCAAAATCGTGTTTTTACCGCAAGAAACAACGATTTTTACAATTTGACCATTTTCACAAACAAACCCATATTCCTCTGCATGCGAACGTGAAATTGTTGTTATATATAGGTGACTCCACATGAATTTAACATTTTTTTAAGAAATTAGACAAATCCCCTGGAATTTGTAGACTTTATTGATATTTATATAGTTAAAATCTCGCAAAAACGAAATTTTTTGAAGGATTTTTTTTTGTGGGGAAAATCGAAACCAGTGATATAATACAGTTCAATCATGTATACTAAACACTCTGTCAAAGAATTAGCACAATCGGTTGGAATATAGAGATTTTATTAACGTTTATAGCAAAATCGTGTTTTTACCGCAAGAAACGACGATTTTTACAATTGGACGATTTACACAAACAAACCCTTATTCCTCCGCATGCGAACGTGAAATTGTTGTTATATATAGGTGAATCCACATGAATTTAACATTTTTTTAAGAAATTAGACAAATCCCAAGGAATTTGTAGATTATATTCATATTTATATAGTTAAAATCTCGAAAAAACGAAATTTTTTGAAGGATTTTTTTTTTGTGGGGAAATTCGAAACCAGTGACATAATACAGTTCAATCATGTATACTAAACACTCTGTGAAAGAATTAGCACAATCGGTTGGAATATAGAGATTTTATTAACGTTTATAGCAAAATCGTGTTTTTACCGCAAGAAACAACGATTTTTACAATTTGACCATTTTCACAAACAAACCCATATTCCTCTGCATGCGAACGTGAAATTGTTGTTATATATAGGTGACTCCACATGAATTTAACATTTTTTTAAGAAATTAGACAAATCCCCCGGAATTTGTAGATTTAATTGATATTTATATAGTTAAAATCTCGCAAAAACGAAATTTTATGAAGGATTTTTTTTTGTGGGGAAAATCGAAACCAGTGACATAATACAGTTCAATCATGTATACTAAACACTCTGTCAAAGAATTAGCACAATCGGTTGGAATATAGAGGTTTTATTAACGTTTATAGCAAAATCGTGTTTTTACCGCAAGAAACGACGATTTTTACAATTGGACGATTTACACAAACAAACCCTTATTCCTCCGCATGCGAACGTGAAATTGTTGTTATATATAGGTGAATCCACATGAATTTAACATTTTTTTAAGAAATTAGACAAATCCCACGGAATTTGTAGATTATATTGATATTTATATAGTTAAAAAACTCGAAAAAACGAAATTTTTTGAAGGATTTTTTTTTTTTGTGGGGAAATTCGAAACCAGTGACATAATACAGTTCAATCATGTATACTAAACACTCTGTGAAAGAATTAGCACAATCGGTTGGAATATAGAGGTTTTATTAACGTTTATAGCAAAATCGTGTTTTTACCGCAAGAAACAACGATTTTTACAATTTGACCATTTTCACAAACAAACCCATATTCCTCTGCATGCGAACGTGAAATTGTTGTTATATATAGGTGACTCCACATGAATTTAACATTTTTTTAAGAAATTAGACAAATCCCCCGGAATTTGTAGATTTTATTGATATTTATATAGTTAAAATCTCGCAAAAACGAAATTTTTTGAAGGATTTTTTTTGTGGGGAAAATCGAAACCAGTGATATAATACAGTTCAATTATGTATACTAAACACTCTGTGAAAGAATTAGCACAATCGGTTGGAATATAGAGATTTTATTAACGTTTATAACAAAATCGTGTTTTTACCGCAAGAAACGACGATTTTTACAATTGGACGATTTACACAAACAAACCCATATTCCTCTGCATGCGAACGTGAAATTGTTGTTATATACAGGTGACTCCACATGAATTTAACATTTTTTTAAGAAATTAGACAAATCCCACGGAATTTGTAGATTTTATTGATATTTATATAGTTAAAAAACTCGCAAAAACGAAATTTTTTGAAGGGTTTTTTTTGTGGGGAAAATCGAAACCAGTGACATAATACAGTTCAATCATGTATACTAAACACTCTGTGAAAGAATTAGCACAATCGGTTGGAATATAGAGATTTTATTAACGTTTATAACAAAATCGTGTTTTTACCGCAAGAAACGACGATTTTTACAATTGTACGATTTACACAAACAAACCCATATTCCTCTGCATGCGAACGTGAAATTGTTGTTATATATAGGTGAATCCACATGAATTTAACATTTTTTTAAGAAATTAGACAAATCCCACGGAATTTGTAGATTTTATTGATATTTATATAGTTAAAATCTCGCAAAAACGAAATTTTTTGAAGGATTTTTTTTTCTGGGGAAAATCGAAACCAGTGATATAATACAGTTCAATTATGTATACTAAACACTCTGTGAAAGTATTAGCACAATCGGTTGGAATAAAGAGATTTTATTAACGTTTAAACAAAATCGTGTTTTTACCGCAAGAAGCGACGATTTTTACAATTGGACAATTTACACAAACAAACCCATATTCCTCTGCATGCGAACGTGAAATTGTTGTTATATACAGGTGACTCCACATGAATTTAACATTTTTTTAAGAAATGAGACAAATCCCACGGAATTTGTAGATTATATTGATATTTATATAGTTAAAAAACTCGCAAAAACGAAATTTTTTGAAGGATTTTTTTTTGTGGGGAAAATCGAAACCAGTGACATAATACAGTTCAATCATGTATACTAAACACTCTGTGAAAGAATTAGCACAATCGGTTGGAATATAGAGATTTTATTAACGTTTATAGCAAAATCGTGTTTTTACCGCAAGAAACAACGATTTTTACAATTTGACCATTTTCACAAACAAACCCATATTCCTCTGCATTCGAACGTGAAATTGTTGTTATATATAGGTGACTCCACATGAATTTAACATTTTTTTAAGAAATTAGACAAATCCCCCGGAATTTGTAGATTTAATTGATATTTATATAGTTAAAATCTCGCAAAAACGAAATTTTATGAAGGATTTTTTTTTGTGGGGAAAATCGAAACCAGTGACATAATACAGTTCAATCATGTATACTAAACACTCTGTCAAAGAATTAGCACAATCGGTTGGAATATAGAGATTTTATTAACGTTTATAGCAAAATCGTGTTTTTACCGCAAGAAACGACGATTTTTACAATTGGACGATTTACACAAACAAACCCTTATTCCTCCGCATGCGAACGTGAAATTGTTGTTATATATAGGTGAATCCACATGAATTTAACATTTTTTTAAGAAATTAGACAAATCCCACGGAATTTGTAGATTATATTGATATTTATATAGTTAAAAAACTCGAAAAAACGAAATTTTTTGAAGGATTTTTTTTTTTGTGGGGAAATTCGAAACCAGTGACATAATACAGTTCAATCATGTATACTAAACACTCTGTGAAAGAATTAGCACAATCGGTTGGAATATAGAGGTTTTATTAACGTTTATAGCAAAATCGTGTTTTTACCGCAAGAAACAACGATTTTTACAATTTGACCATTTTCACAAACAAACCCATATTCCTCTGCATGCGAACGTGAAATTGTTGTTATATATAGGTGACTCCACATGAATTTAACATTTTTTTAAGAAATTAGACAAATCCCCCGGAATTTGTAGATTTTCTTGATATTTATATAGTTAAAATCTCGCAAAAACGAAATTTTTTGAAGGATTTTTTTTTGTGGGGAAAATCGAAACCAGTGATATAATACAGTTCAATTATGTATACTAAACACTCTGTCAAAGAATTAGCACAATCGGTTGGAATATAGAGATTTTATTAACGTTTATAACAAAATCGTGTTTTTACCGCAAGAAACGACGATTTTTACAATTGGACGATTTACACAAACAAACCCATATTCCTCTGCATGCGAACGTGAAATTGTTGTTATATACAGGTGACTCCACATGAATTTAACATTTTTTTAAGAAATTAGACAAATCCCACGGAATTTGTAGATTTTATTGATATTTATATAGTTAAAAAACTCGCAAAAACGAAATTTTTTGAAGGGTTTTTTTTGTGGGGAAAATCGAAACCAGTGACATAATACAGTTCAATCATGTATACTAAACACTCTGTGAAAGAATTAGCACAATCGGTTGGAATATAGAGATTTTATTAACGTTTATAACAAAATCGTGTTTTTACCGCAAGAAACGACGATTTTTACAATTGTACGATTTACACAAACAAACCCATATTCCTCTGCATGCGAACGTGAAATTGTTGTTATATATAGGTGAATCCACATGAATTTAACATTTTTTTAAGAAATTAGACAAATCCCACGGAATTTGTAGATTTTATTGATATTTATATAGTTAAAATCTCGCAAAAACGAAATTTTTTGAAGGATTTTTTTTTCTGGGGAAAATCGAAACCAGTGATATAATACAGTTCAATTATGTATACTAAACACTCTGTGAAAGTATTAGCACAATCGGTTGGAATAAAGAGATTTTATTAACGTTTAAACAAAATCGTGTTTTTACCGCAAGAAGCGACGATTTTTACAATTGGACAATTTACACAAACAAACCCATATTCCTCTGCATGCGAACGTGAAATTGTTGTTATATACAGGTGACTCCACATGAATTTAACATTTTTTTAAGAAATGAGACAAATCCCACGGAATTTGTAGATTATATTGATATTTATATAGTTAAAAAACTCGCAAAAACGAAATTTTTTGAAGGATTTTTTTTTGTGGGGAAAATCGAAACCAGTGACATAATACAGTTCAATCATGTATACTAAACACTCTGTGAAAGAATTAGCACAATCGGTTGGAATATAGAGATTTTATTAGCGTTTATAGCAAAATCGTGTTTTTACCGCAAGAAACGACGATTTTTACAATTTGACGATTTTCACGAACAAACCCATATTAATCTGCATGCGAACGTGAAATTGTTGTTATATATAGGTGACTCCACGTGAATTTAACATTTTTTTAAGAAATTAGACAAATCCCCCGGAATTTGTAGATTTTATTGATATTTATATAGTTAAAATCTCGCAAAAACGAAATTTTTTGAAGGATTTTTTTTTGTGGGGAAAATCGAATCCAGTGATATAATACAGTTCTATCATGTATACTAAACACTCTGTCCAAGAATTAGCACAATCGGTTGGAATATAGAGATTTTATTAATGTTTATAGCAAAATCGTGTTTTTACCGCAAGAAACGACGATTTTTACAATTGGACGATTTACACAAACAAACCCATATTCCTCTGCATGCGAACGTGAAATTGTTGTTATATATAGGTGAATCCACATGAATTAAACATTTTTTTAAGAAATTAGACAAATCCCACGGAATTTGTAGATTTTATTGATATTTATATAGTTAAAATCTCGCAAAAACGAAATTTTTTGAAGGATTTTTTTTTGTGGGGAAAATCGAAACCAGTGATATAATACAGTTCAATTATGTATACTAAACACTCTGTCAAAGAATTAGCACAATCGGTTGGAATATAGAGATTTTATTAACGTTTATAACAAAATCGTGTTTTTACCGCAAGAAACGACGATTTTTACAATTGGACGATTTACACAAACAAACCCATATTCCTCTGCATGCGAACGTGAAATTGTTGTTATATACAGGTGACTCCACATGAATTTAACATTTTTTTAAGAAATTAGACAAATCCCACGGAATTTGTAGATTTTATTGATATTTATATAGTTAAAAAACTCGCAAAAACGAAATTTTTTCAAGGATTTTTTTTGTGGGGAAAATCGAAACCAGTGACATAATACAGTTCAATCATGTATACTAAACACTCTGTGAAAGAATTAGCACAATCGGTTGGAATATAGAGATTTTATTAACGTTTATAACAAAATCGTGTTTTTACCGCAAGAAACGACGATTTTTAAAATTGGACGATTGACACAAACAAACCCATATTCCTCTGCATGCGAACGTGAAATTGTTGTTATATATAGGTGATTCCAAATGAATTTAACATTTTTTTAAGAAATTAGACAAATCCCACGGAATTTGTAGATTATATTGATATTTACATAGTTAAAAAACTCGAAAAAACGAAATTTTTTGAAGGATTTTTTTTTTGTGGGGAAATTCGAAACCAGTGACATAATACAGTTCAATCATGTATACTAAACACTCTGTGAAAGAATTAGCACAATCGGTTGGAATATAGAGATTTTATTAACGTTTATAACAAAATCGTGTTTTTACCGCAAGAAACGACGATTTTTACAATTGGACGATTTACACAAACAAACCCTTATTCCTCCGCATGCGAACGTGAAATTGTTGTTATATATAGGTGAATCCACATGAATTTAACATTTTTTTAAGAAATTAGACAAATCCCACGGAATTTGTATATTATATTGATATGTATATAGTTAAAAAACTCGAAAAAACGAAATTTTTTTGAAGGATTTTTTTTTTGTGGGGAAATTCGAAACCAGTGACATAATACAGTTCAATCATGTATACTAAACACTCTGTGAAAGAATTAGCACAATCGGTTGGAATATAGAGATTTTATTAACGTTTATAGCAAAATCGTGTTTTTACCGCAAGAAACAACGATTTTTACAATTTGACCATTTTCACAAACAAACCCATATTCCTCTGCATGCGAACGTGAAATTGTTGTTATATATAGGTGACTCCACATGAATTTAACATTTTTTTAAGAAATTAGACAAATCCCCCGGAATTTGTAGATTTTATTGATATTTATATAGTTAAAATCTCGCAAAAACGAAATTTTTTGAAGGATTTTTTTTTTGTGGGGAAAATCGAAACCAGTGATATAAAACAGTTCAATCATGTATACTAAACACTCTGTCAAAGAATTAGCACAATCGGTTGGAATATAGAGATTTTATTAACGTTTATAGCAAAATCGTGTTTTTACCGCAAGAAACGACGATTTTTACAATTGGACGATTTACACAAACAAACCCTTATTCCTCCGCATGCGAACGTGAAATTGTTGTTATATATAGGTGAATCCACATGAATTTAACATTTTTTTAAGAAATTAGACAAATCCCACGGAATTTGTAGATTATATTGATATTTATATAGTTAAAAAACTCGAAAAAACGAAATTTTTTGAAGGATTTTTTTTTTGTGGGGAAATTCGAAACCAGTGACATAATACAGTTCAATCATGTATACTAAACACTCTGTGAAAGAATTAGCACAATCGGTTGCAATATAGAGATTTTATTAACGTTTATAGCAAAATCGTGTTTTTACCGCAAGAAACAACGATTTTTACAATTTGACCATTTTCACAAACAAACCCATATTCCTCTGCATGCGAACGTGAAATTGTTGTTATATATAGGTGACTCCACATGAATTTAACATTTTTTTAAGAAATTAGACAAATCCCCCGGAATTTGTAGATTTTATTGATATTTATATAGTTAAAATCTCGCAAAAACGAAATTTTTTGAAGGATTTTTTTTTTGTGGGGAAAATCGAAACCAGTGATATAATACAGTTCAATCATGTATACTAAACACTCTGTCAAAGAATTAGCACAATCGGTTGGAATATAGAGATTTTATTAACGTTTATAGCAAAATCGTGTTTTTACCGCAAGAAACGACGATTTTTACAATTGGACGATTTACACAAACAAACCCTTATTCCTCCGCATGCGAACGTGAAATTGTTGTTATATATAGGTGAATCCACATGAATTTAACATTTTTTTAAGAAATTAGACAAATCCCACGGAATTTGTAGATTATATTGATATTTATATAGTTAAAAAACTCGAAAAAACGAAATTTTTTGAAGGATTTTTTTTTTTTGTGGGGAAATTCGAAACCAGTGACATAATACAGTTCAATCATGTATACTAAACACTCTGTGAAAGAATTAGCACAATCGGTTGGAATATAGAGATTTTATTAACGTTTATAGCAAAATCGTGTTTTTACCGCAAGAAACAACGATTTTTACAATTTGACTATTTTCACAAACAAACCCATATTCCTCTGCATGCGAACGTGAAATTGTTGTTATATATAGGTGACTCCACATGAATTTAACATTTTTTTAAGAAATTAGACAAATCCCCCGGAATTTGTAGATTTTATTGATATTTATATAGTTAAAATCTCGCAAAAACGAAATTTTTTGAAGGATTTTTTTTTGTGGGGAAAATCGAAACCAGTGACATAATACAGTTCAATCATGTATACTAAACACTCTGTCAAAGAATTAGCACAATCGGTTGGAATATAGAGATTTTATTAACGTTTATAGCAAAATCGTGTTTTTACCGCAAGAAACGACGATTTTTACAATTGGACGATTTACACAAACAAACCCTTATTCCTCCGCATGCGAACGTGAAATTGTTGTTATATATAGGTGAATCCACATGAATTTAACATTTTTTTAAGAAATTAGACAAATCCCACGGAATTTGTAGATTATATTGATATTTATATAGTTAAAAAACTCGAAAAAACGAAATTTTTTGAAGGATTTTTTTTTTTTGTGGGGAAATTCGAAACCAGTGACATAATACAGTTCAATCATGTATACTAAACACTCTGTGAAAGAATTAGCACAATCGGTTGGAATATAGAGATTTTATTAACGTTTATAGCAAAATCGTGTTTTTACCGCAAGAAACAACGATTTTTACAATTTGACCATTTTCACAAACAAACCCATATTCCTCTGCATGCGAACGTGAAATTGTTGTTATATATAGGTGACTCCACATGAATTTAACATTTTTTTAAGAAATTAGACAAATCCCCCGGAATTTGTAGATTTTATTGATATTTATATAGTTAAAATCTCGCAAAAACGAAATTTTTTGAAGGATTTTTTTTTTTGTGGGGAAAATCGAAACCAGTGATATAATACAGTTCAATTATGTATACTAAACACTCTGTGAAAGAATTAGCACAATCGGTTGGAATATAGAGATTTTATTAACGTTTATAACAAAATCGTGTTTTTACCGCAAGAAACGACGATTTTTACAATTGGACGATTTACACAAACAAACCCATATTCCTCTGCATGCGAACGTGAAATTGTTGTTATATACAGGTGACTCCACATGAATTTAACATTTTTTTAAGAAATTAGACAAATCCCACGGAATTTGTAGATTTTATTGATATTTATATAGTTAAAAAACTCGCAAAAACGAAATTTTTTGAAGGATTTTTTTTGTGGGGAAAATCGAAACCAGTGACATAATACAGTTCAATCATGTATACTAAACACTCTGTGAAAGAATTAGCACAATCGGTTGGAATATAGAGATTTTATTAGCGTTTATAGCAAAATCGTGTTTTTACCGCAAGAAACGACGATTTTTACAATTTGACGATTTTCACGAACAAACCCATATTCCTCTGCATGCGAACGTGAAATTGTTGTGATATATAGGTGACTCCACGTGAATTTAACATTTTTTTAAGAAATTAGACAAATCCCCCGGAATTTATAGATTTTATTGATATTTATATAGTTAAAATCTCGCAAAAACGAAATTTTTTGAAGGATTTTTTTTGTGGGGAAAATCGAATCCAGTGATATAATACAGTTCTATCATGTATACTAAAGACTCTGTCCAAGAATTAGCACAATCGGTTGGAATATAGAGATTTTATTAATGTTTATAGCAAAATCGTGTTTTTACCGCAAGAAACGACGATTTTTACAATTGGACGATTTACACAAACAAACCCATATTCCTCTGCATGCGAACGTGAAATTGTTGTTATATATAGGTGAATCCACATGAATTTAACATTTTTTTAAGAAATTAGACAAATCCCACGGAATTTGTAGATTTTATTGATATTTATATAGTTAAAATCTCGCAAAAACGAAATTTTTTGAAGGATTTTTTTTTGTGGGGAAAATCGAAACCAGTGATATAATACAGTTCAATTATGTATACTAAACACTCTGTCAAAGAATTAACACAATCGGTTGGAATATAGAGATTTTTATTAACGTTTATAACAAAATCGTGTTTTTACCGCAAGAAACGACGATTTTTACAATTAGACGATTTACACAAACAAACCCATATTCCTCTGCATGCGAACGTGAAATTGTTGTTATATACAGGTGACTCCACATGAATTTAACATTTTTTTAAGAAATTAGACAAATCCCACGGAATTTGTAGATTTTATTGATATTTATATAGTTAAAAAACTCGCAAAAACGAAATTTTTTCAAGGATTTTTTTTGTGGGGAAAATCGAAACCAGTGACATAATACAGTTCAATCATGTATACTAAACACTCTGTGAAAGAATTAGCACAATCGGTTGGAATATAGAGATTTTATTAACGTTTATAACAAAATCGTGTTTTTACCGCAAAAAACGACGATTTTTACAATTGGACGATTTACACAAACAAACCCTTATTCCTCCGCATGCGAACGTGAAATTGTTGTTATATATAGGTGAATCCACATGAATTTAACATTTTTTTAAGAAATTAGACAAATCCCACGGAATTTGTAGATTATATTGATATGTATATAGTTAAAAAACTCGAAAAAACGAAATTTTTTTGAAGGATTTTTTTTTTGTGGGGAAATTCGAAACCAGTGACATAATACAGTTCAATCATGTATACTAAACACTCTGTGAAAGAATTAGCACAATCGGTTGGAATATAGAGATTTTATTAACGTTTATAGCAAAATCGTGTTTTTACCGCAAGAAACAACGATTTTTACAATTTGACCATTTTCACAAACAAACCCATATTCCTCTGCATGCGAACGTGAAATTGTTGTTATATATAGGTGACTCCACATGAATTTAACATTTTTTTAAGAAATTAGACAAATCCCCCGGAATTTGTAGATTTTATTGATATTTATATAGTTAAAATCTCGCAAAAACGAAATTTTTTGAAGGATTTTTTTTTGTGGGGAAAATCGAAACCAGTGATATAAAACAGTTCAATCATGTATACTAAACACTCTGTCAAAGAATTAGCACAATCGGTTGGAATATAGAGATTTTATTAACGTTTATAGCAAAATCGTGTTTTTACCGCAAGAAACGACAATTTTTACAATTGGACGATTTACACAAACAAACCCTTATTCCTCCGCATGCGAACGTGAAATTGTTGTTATATATAGGTGAATCCACATGAATTTAACATTTTTTTAAGAAATTAGACAAATCCCACGGAATTTGTAGATTATATTGATATTTATATAGTTAAAAAACTCGAAAAAACGAAATTTTTTGAAGGATTTTTTTTTGTGGGGAAATTCGAAACCAGTGACATAATACAGTTCAATCATGTATACTAAACACTCTGTGAAAGAATTAGCACAATCGGTTGGAATATAGAGATTTTATTAACGTTTATAGCAAAATCGTGTTTTTACCGCAAGAATCAACGATTTTTACAATTTGACCATTTTCACAAACAAACCCATATTCCTCTGCATGCGAACGTGAAATTGTTGTTATATATAGGTGACTCCACATGAATTTAACATTTTTTTAAGAAATTAGACAAATCCCCCGGAATTTGTAGATTTTATTGATATTTATATAGTTAAAATCTCGCAAAAACGAAATTTTTTGAAGGATTTTTTTTTGTGGGGAAAATCGAAACCAGTGATATAATACAGTTCAATCATGTATACTAAACACTCTGTCAAAGAATTAGCACAATCGGTTGGAATATAGAGATTTTATTAACGTTTATAGCAAAATCGTGTTTTTACCGCAAGAAACGACTATTTTTACAATTGGACGATTTACACAAACAAACCCTTATTCCTCCGCATGCGAACGTGAAATTGTTGTTATATATAGGTGAATCCACATGAATTTAACATTTTTTTAAGAAATTAGACAAATCCCACGGAATTTGTAGATTATATTGATATTTATATAGTTAAAAAACTCGAAAAAACGAAATTTTTTGAAGGATTTTTTTTTTTTGTGGGGAAATTCGAAACCAGTGACATAATACAGTTCAATCATGTATACTAAACACTCTGTGAAAGAATTAGCACAATCGGTTGGAATATAGAGATTTTATTAACGTTTATAGCAAAATCGTGTTTTTACCGCAAGAAACAACGATTTTTACAATTTGACCATTTTCACAAACAAACCCATATTCCTCTGCATGCGAACGTGAAATTGTTGTTATATATAGGTGACTCCACATGAATTTAACATTTTTTTAAGAAATTAGACAAATCCCCCGGAATTTGTAGATTTTATTGATATTTATATAGTTAAAATCTCGCAAAAACGAAATTTTTTGAAGGATTTTTTTTTGTGGGGAAAATCGAAACCAGTGATATAATACAGTTCAATTATGTATACTAAACACTCTGTGAAAGAATTAGCACAATCGGTTGGAATATAGAGATTTTATTAACGTTTATAACAAAATCGTGTTTTTACCGCAAGAAACGACGATTTTTACAATTGGACGATTTACACAAACAAACCCATATTCCTCTGCATGCGAACGTGAAATTGTTGTTATATACAGGTGACTCCACATGAATTTAACATTTTTTTAAGAAATTAGACAAATCCCACGGAATTTGTAGATTTTATTGATATTTATATAGTTAAAAAACTCGCAAAAACGAAATTTTTTGAAGGATTTTTTTTGTGGGGAAAATCGAAACCAGTGACATAATACAGTTCAATCATGTATACTAAACACTCTGTGAAAGAATTAGCACAATCGGTTGGAATATAGAGATTTTATTAACGTTTATAACAAAATCGTGTTTTTACCGCAAGAAACGACGATTTTTACAATTGGACGATTTACACAAACAAACCCATACTCCTCTGCATGCGAACGTGAAATTGCTGTTATATATAGGTGAATCCACATGAATTTAACATTTTTTTAAGAAATTAGACAAATCCCACGGAATTTGTAGATTTTATTGATATTTATATAGTTAAAATCTCGCAAAAACGAAATTTTTTGAAGGATTTTTTTTTGTGGGGAAAATTCGAAACCAGTGATATAATACAGTTCAATTATGTATACTAAACACTCTGTGAAAGTATTAGCACAATCGGTTGGAATAAAGAGATTTTATTAACGTTTAAACAAAATCGTGTTTTTACCGCAAGAAGCGACGATTTTTACAATTGGACGATTTACACAAACAAACCCATATTCCTCTGCATGCGAACGTGAAATTGTTGTGATATACAGGTGACTCCACATGAATTTAACATTTTTTTAAGAAATTAGACAAATCCCACGGAATTTGTAGATTATATTGATATTTATATAGTTAAAAAACTCGCAAAAACGAAATTTTTTGAAGGATTTTTTTTGTGGGGAAAATCGAAACCAGTGACATAATACAGTTCAATCATGTATACTAAACACTCTGTGAAAGAATTAGCACAATCGGTTGGAATATAGAGATTTTATTAGCGTTTATAGCAAAATCGTGTTTTTACCGCAAGAAACGACGATTTTTACAATTTGACGATTTTCACGAACAAACCCATATTCCTCTGCATGCGAACGTGAAATTGTTGTTATATATAGGTGACTCCACGTGAATTTAACATTTTTTTAATAAATTAGACAAATCCCCCGGAATTTGTAGATTTTATTGTTATTTATATAGTTAAAATCTCGCAAAAACGAAATTTTTTGAAGGATTTTTTTTTTGTGGGGAAAATCGAAACCAGTGATATAATACAGTTCTATCATGTATACTAAACACTCTGTCCAAGTATTAGCACAATCGGTTGGAATATAGAGATTTTATTAATGTTTATAGCAAAATCGTGTTTTTACCGCAAGAAACGACGATTTTTACAATTGGACGATTTACACAAACAAACCCATATTCCTCTGCATGCGAACGTGAAATTGTTGTTATATATAGGTGAATCCACATGAATTTAACATTTTTTTAAGAAATTAGACAAATCCCACGGAATTTGTAGATTTTATTGATATTTATATAGTTAAAATCTCGCAAAAACGAAATTTTTTGAAGGATTTTTTTTTGTGGGGAAAATCGAAACCAGTGATATAATACAGTTCAATTATGTATACTAAACACTCTGTCAAAGAATTAGCACAATCGGTTGGAATATAGAGATTTTATTAACGTTTATAACAAAATCGTGTTTTTACCGCAAGAAACGACGATTTTTACAATTGGACGATTTACACAAACAAACCCATATTCCTCTGCATGCGAACGTGAAATTGTTGTTATATACAGGTGACTCCACATGAATTTAACATTTTTTTAAAAAATTAGACAAATCCCACGGAATTTGTAGATTTTATTGATATTTATATAGTTAAAAAACTCGCAAAAACGAAATTTTTTCAAGGCTTTTTTTTGTGGGGAAAATCGAAACCAGTGACATAATACAGTTCAATCATGTATACTAAACACTCTGTGAAAGAATTAGCACAATCGGTTGGAATATAGAGATTTTATTAACGTTTATAACAAAATCGTGTTTTTACCGCAAGAAACGACGATTTTTACAATTGGACGATTGACACAAACAAACCCATATTCCTCTGCATGCGAACGTGAAATTGTTGTTATATATAGGTGATTCCAAATGAATTTAACATTTTTTTAAGAAATTAGACAAATCCCACGGAATTTGTAGATTATATTGATATTTACATAGTTAAAAAACTCGAAAAAACGAATTTATGTGAAGGATTTTTTTTTCGTGGGGAAATTCGAAACCAGTGACATAATACAGTTCAATCATGTATACTAAACACTCTGTGAAAGAATTAGCACAATCGGTTGGAATATAGAGATTTTATTAACGTTTATAGCAAAATCGTGTTTTTACCGCAAGAAACAACGATTTTTACAATTGGACGATTTACACAAACAAACCCATATTCCTCTGCATGCGAACGTGAAATTGTTGTTATATATAGGTGACTCCACATGAATTTAACATTTTTTTAAGAAATTAGACAAATCCCACGGAATTTGTAGATTTTATTGATATTTATATAGTTAAAATCTCGCAAAAACGAAATTTTTTGAAGGATTTTTTTTTGTGGGGAAAATCGAAACCAGTGATATAATACAGTTCAATTATGTATACTAAACACTCTGTGAAAGAATTAGCACAATGGGTTGGAATATAGAGATTTTATTAACGTTTATAACAAAATCGTGTTTTTACCGCAAGAAACGACGATTTTTACAATTGGACGATTTACACAAACAAACCCATATTCCTCTGCATGCGGAAGTGAAATTGTTGTTATATATAGGTGACTCCACATGAATTTAACATTTTTTTAAGAAATTAGTCAAATCCCACGGAATTTGTAGATTTTATTGATATTTATATAGTTAAAATCTCGCAAAAACGAAATTTTTTGAAGGATTTTTTTTTGTGGGGAATATCGAAACCAGTGACATAATACAGTTCAATTATGTATACTAAACACTCTGTGAAAGTATTAGCACAATCGGTTGGAATATAGAGATTTTATTAACGTTTAAACAAAATCGTGTTTTTACCGCAAGAAACGACGATTTTTACAATTGGACGATTTACACAAACAAACCCATATTCCTCTGCATGCGAACGTGAAATTGTTGTTATATATAGGTGATTCCAAATGAATTTAACATTTTTTTAAGAAATTAGACAAATCCCACGGAATTTGTAGATTATATTGATATTTACATAGTTAAAAAACTCGAAAAAACGAAATTTTTTGAAGGATTTTTTTTTTGTGGGGAAATTCGAAACCAGTGACATAATACAGTTCAATCATGTATACTAAACACTCTGTGAAAGAATTAGCACAATCGGTTGGAATATAGAGATTTTATTAACGTTTATAACAAAATCGTGTTTCTACCGCAAGAAACGACGATTTTTACAATTGGACGTTTTACACAAACAAACCCTTATTCCTCCGCATGCGAACGTGAAATTGTTGTTATATATAGGTGAATCCACATTAATTTAACATTTTTTTAAGAAATTAGACAAATCCCACGGAATTTGTAGATTATATTGATATGTATATAGTTAAAAAACTCGAAAAAACGAAATTTTTTTGAAGGATTTTTTTTTGTGGGGAAATTCGAAACCAGTGACATAATACAGTTCAATCATGTATACTAAACACTCTGTGAAAGAATTAGCACAATCGGTTGGAATATAGAGATTTTATTAACGTTTATAGCAAAATCGTGTTTTTACCGCAAGAAACAACGATTTTTACAATTTGACCATTTTCACAAACAAACCCATATTCCTCTGCATGCGAACGTGAAATTGTTGTTATATATAGGTGACTCCACATGAATTTAACATTTTTTTAAGAAATTAGACAAATCCCCCGGAATTTGTGGATTTTATTGATATTTATATAGTTAAAATCTCGCAAAAACGAAATTTTTTGAAGGATTTTTTTTTTGTGGGGAAAATCGAAACCAGTGATATAAAACAGTTCAATCATGTATACTAAACACTCTGTCAAAGAATTAGCACAATCGGTTGGAATATAGAGATTTTATTAACGTTTATAGCAAAATCGTGTTTTTACCGCAAGAAACGACGATTTTTACAATTGGACGATTTACACAAACAAACCCTTATTCCTCCGCATGCGAACGTGAAATTGTTGTTATATATAGGTGAATCCACATGAATTTAACATTTTTTTAAGAAATTAGACAAATCCCACGGAATTTGTAGATTATATTGATATTTATATAGTTAAAAAACTCGAAAAAACGAAATTCTTTGAAGGATTTTTTTTTTGTGGGGAAATTCGAAACCAGTGACATAATACAGTTCAATCATGTATACTAAACACTCTGTGAAAGAATTAGCACAATCGGTTGGAATATAGAGATTTTATTAACGTTTATAGCAAAATCGTGTTTTTACCGCAAGAAACAACGATTTTTACAATTTGACCATTTTCACAAACAAACCCATATTCCTCTGCATGCGAACGTGAAATTGTTGTTATATATAGGTGACTCCACATGAATTTAACATTTTTTTAAGAAATTAGACAAATCCCCCGGAATTTGTAGATTTTATTGATATTTATATAGTTAAAATCTCGCAAACACGAAATTTTTTGAAGGATTTTTTTTTGTGGGGAAAATCGAAACCAGTGATATAATACAGTTCAATCATGTATACTAAACACTCTGTCAAAGAATTAGCACAATCGGTTGGAATATAGAGATTTTATTAACGTTTATAGCAAAATCGTGTTTTTACCGCAAGAAACGACGATTTTTACAATTGGACGATTTACACAAACAAACCCTTATTCCTCCGCATGCGAACGTGAAATTGTTGTTATATATAGGTGAATCCACATGAATTTAACATTTTTTTAAGAAATTAGACAAATCCCACGGAATTTGTAGATTATATTGATATTTATATAGTTAAAAAACTCGAAAAAACGAAATTTTTTGAAGGATTTTTTTTTTTTTGTGGGGAAATTCGAAACCAGTGACATAATACAGTTCAATCATGTATACTAAACACTCTGTGAAAGAATTAGCACAATCGGTTGGAATATAGAGATTTTATTAACGTTTATAGCAAAATCGTGTTTTTACCGCAAGAAACAACGATTTTTACAATTTGACCATTTTCACAAACAAACCCATATTCCTCTGCATGCGAACGTGAAATTGTTGTTATATATAGGTGACTCCACATGAATTTAACATTTTTTTAAGAAATTAGACAAATCCCCCGGGAATTTGTAGATTTTATTGATATTTATATAGTTAAAATCTCGCAAAAACGAAATTTTTTGAAGGATTTTTTTTTGTGGGGAAAATCGAAACCAGTGACATAATACAGTTCAATCATGTATACTAAACACTCTGTCAAAGAATTAGCACAATCGGTTGGAATATAGAGATTTTATTAACGTTTATAGCAAAATCGTGTTTTTACCGCAAGAAACGACGATTTTTACAATTGGACGATTTACACAAACAAACCCTTATTCCTCCGCATGCGAACGTGAAATTGTTGTTATATATAGGTGAATCCACATGAATTTAACATTTTTTTAAGAAATTAGACAAATCCCACGGAATTTGTAGATTATATTGATATTTATATAGTTAAAAAACTCGAAAAAACGAAATTTTTTGAAGGATTTTTTTTTGTGGGGAAATTCGAAACCAGTGACATAATACAGTTCAATCATGTATACTAAACACTCTGTGAAAGAATTAGCACAATCGGTTGGAATACAGAGGTTTTATTAACGTTTATAGCAAAATCGTGTTTTTACCGCAAGAAACAACGATTTTTACAATTTGACCATTTTCACAAACAAACCCATATTCCTCTGCATGCGAACGTGAAATTGTTGATATATATAGGTGACTCCACATGAATTTAACATTTTTTTTAAGAAATTAGACAAATCCCCCGGAATTTGTAGATTTTATTGATATTTATATAGTTAAAATCTCGCAAAAACGAAATTTTTTGAAGGATTTTTTTTGTGGGGAAAATCGAAACCAGTGATATAATACAGTTCAATTATGTATACTAAACACTCTGTGAAAGAATTAGCACAATCGGTTGGAATATAGAGATTTTATTAACGTTTATAACAAAATCGTGTTTTTACCGCAAGAAACGACGATTTTTACAATTGGACGATTTACACAAACAAACCCATATTCCTCTGCATGCGAACGTGAAATTGTTGTTATATACAGGTGACTCCACATGAATTTAACATTTTTTTAAGAAATTAGACAAATCCCACGGAATTTGAAGATTTTATTGATATTTATATAGTTAAAAAACTCGCAAAAACGAAATTTTTTGAAGGATTTTTTTTGTGGGGAAAATCGAAACCAGTGACATAATACAGTTCAATCATGTATACTAAACACTCTGTGAAAGAATTAGCACAATCGGTTGGAATATAGAGATTTTATTAACGTTTATAACAAAATCGTGTTTTTACCGCAAGAAACGACGATTTTTACAATTGGACGATTTACACAAACAAACCCATATTCCTCTGCATGCGAACGTGAAATTGTTGTTATATATAGGTGAATCCACATGAATTTAACATTTTTTTAAGAAATTAGACAAATCCCCCGGAATTTGTAGATTTTATTGATATTTATATAGTTAAAATCTCGCAAAAACGAAATTTTTTGAAGGATTTTTTTTTGTGGGGAAAATCGAAACCAGTGATATAATACAGTTCAATTATGTATACTAAACACTCTGTGAAAGTATTAGCACAATCGGTTGGAATAAAGAGATTTTATTAACATTTAAACAAAATCGTGTTTTTACCGCAAGAAGCGACGATTTTTACAATTGGACGATTTACACAAACAAACCCATATTCCTCTGCATGCGAACGTGAAATTGTTGTTATATACAGGTGACTCCACATGAATTTAACATTTTTTTAAGAAATTAGACAAATCCCACGGAATTTGTAGATTATATTGATATTTATATAGTTAAAAAACTCGCAAAAACGAAATTTTTTGAAGGATTTTTTTTGTGGGGAAAATCGAAACCAGTGACATAATACAGTTCAATCATGTATACTAAACACTCTGTGAAAGAATTAGCACAATCGGTTGGAATATAGAGATTTTATTAGCGTTTATAGCAAAATCGTGTTTTTACCGCAAGAAACGACGATTTTTACAATTTGACGATTTTCACGAACAAACCCATATTCCTCTGCATGCGAACGTGAAATTGTTGTTATATATAGGTGACTCCACATGAATTTAACATTTTTTTAAGAAATTAGACAAATCCCTCGGAATTTGTAGATTTTATTGATATTTATATAGTTAAAATCTCGCAAAAACGAAATTTTTTGAAGGATTTTTTTTTTGTGGGGAAAATCGAAACCAGTGATATAATACAGTTCTATCATGTATACTAAACACTCTGTCCAAGTATTAGCACAATCGGTTGGAATATAGAGATTTTATTAATGTTTATAGCAAAATCGTGTTTTTACCGCAAGAAACGACGATTTTTACAATTGGACGATTTACACAAACAAACCCATATTCCTCTGCATGCGAACGTGAAATTGTTGTTATATATAGGTGAATCCACATGAATTTAACATTTTTTTAAGAAATTAGACAAATCCCACGGAATTTGTAGATTTTATTGATATTTATATAGTTAAAATCTCGCAAAAACGAAATTTTTTGAAGGATTTTTTTTGTGGGGAAAATCGAAACCAGTGATATAATACAGTTCAATTATGTATACTAAACACTCTGTCAAAGAATTAGCACAATCGGTTGGAATATAGAGATTTTATTAACGTTTATAACAAAATCGTGTTTTTACCGCAAGAAACGACGATTTTTACAATTGGACGATTTACACAAACAAACCCATATTCCTCTGCATGCGAACGTGAAATTGTTGTTATATACAGGTGACTCCACATGAATTTAACATTTTTTTAAGAAATTAGACAAATCCCACGGAATTTGTAGATTTTATTGATATTTATATAGTTAAAAAACTCGCAAAAACGAAATTTTTTCAAGGATTTTTTTTGTGGGGAAAATCGAAACCAGTGACATAATACAGTTCAATCATGTATACTAAACACTCTGTGAAAGAATTAGCACAATCGGTTGGAATATAGAGATTTTATTAACGTTTATAACAAAATCGTGTTTTTACCGCAAGAAACGACGATTTTTACAATTGGACGATTGACACAAACAAACCCATATTCCTCTGCATGCGAACGTGAAATTGTTGTTATATATAGGTGATTCCAAATGAATTTAACATTTTTTTAAGAAATTAGACAAATCCCACGGAATTTGTAGATTATATTGATATTTACATAGTTAAAAAACTCGAAAAAACGAAATTATTTGAAGGATTTTTTTTTTGTGGGGAAATTCGAAACCAGTGACATAATACAGTTCAATCATGTATACTAAACACTCTGTGAAAGAATTAGCACAATCGGTTGGAATATAGAGTTTTTATTAACGTTTATAGCAAAATCGTGCTTTTACCGCAAGAAACAACGATTTTTACAATTGGACGATTTACACAAACAAACCCATATTCCTCTGCATGCGAACGTGAAATTGTTGTTATATATAGGTGACTCCACATGAATTTAACATTTTTTTAAGAAATTAGACAAATCCCACGGAATTTGTAGATTTTATTGATATTTATATAGTTAAAATCTCGCAAAAACGAAATTTTTTGAAGGATTTTTTTTTGTGGGGAAAATCGAAACCAGTGATATAATACAGTTCAATTATGTATACTAAACACTCTGTGAAAGAATTAGCACAATCGGTTGGAATATAGAGATTTTATTAACGTTTATAACAAAATCGTGTTTTTACCGCAAGAAACGACGATTTTTACAATTGGACGATTTACACAAACAAACCCATATTCCTCTGCATGCGAACGTGAAATTGTTGTTATATACAGGTGACTCCACATGAATTTAACATTTTTTTAAGAAATTAGACAAATCCCACGGAATTTGTAGATTTTATTGATATTTATATAGTTAAAATCTCGCAAAAACGAAATTTTTTGAAGGATTTTTTTTTGTGGGGAAAATCGAAACCAGTGACATAATACAGTTCAATTATGTATACTAAACACTCTGTGAAAGTATTAGCACAATCGGTTGGAATAGAGAGATTTTATTAACGTTTAAACAAAATCGTGTTTTTACCGCAAGAAACGACGATTTTTACAATTGGACGATTTACACAAACAAACCCATATTCCTCTGCATGCGAACGTGAAATTGTTGTTATATACAGGTGATTCCACATGAATTTAACATTTTTTTAAGAAATTAGACATTCCCACGGAATTTGTATATTTTATAAATATTTATATAGTTAATAATCTCGCAAAAACGAAATTTTTTGAAGGATTTTTTTTTGTGGGGAAAATCGAAACCAGTGATATAATACAGTTCAATCATGTATACTAAACACTCTGTCAAAGAATTAGTAAAATCGGTTGGAATATAGAGATTTTATTAACGTTTATAGCAAAATCGTGTTTTTACCGCAAGAAACGACGATTTTTACAATTGGACGATTTACACAAACAAACCCTTATTCCTCCGCATGCGAACGTGAAATTGTTGTTATATATAGGTGAATCCACATGAATTTAACATTTTTTTAAGAAATTAGACAAATCCCACGGAATTTGTAGATTATATTGATATGTATATAGTTAAAAAACTCGAAAAAACGAAATTTTTTGAAGGATTTTTTTTTGTGGGGAAATTGGAAACCAGTGACATAATACAGTTCAGTCATGTATACTAAACACTCTGTGAAAGAATTAGCACAATCGGTTGGAATATAGAGATTTTATTAACGTTTATAGCAAAATCGTGTTTTTACCGCAAGAAACAACGATTTTTACAATTTGACCATTTTCACAAACAAACCCATATTCCTCTGCATGCGAACGTGAAATTGTTGTTATATATAGGTGACTCCACATGAATTTAACATTTTTTTAAGAAATTAGACAAATCCCACGGAATTTGTAGATTTTATTGATATTTATATAGTTAAAATCTCGCAAAAACGAAATTTTTTGAAGGATTTTTTTTGTGGGGAAAATCGAAACCAGTGACATAATACAGTTCAATTATGTATACTAAACACTCTGTGAAAGTATTAGCACAATCGGTTGGAATATAGAGATTTTATTAACGTTTAAACAAAATCGTGTTTTTACCGCAAGAAACGACGATTTTTACAATTGGACGATTTACACAAACAAACCCATATTCCTCTGCATGCGAACGTGAAATTGTTGTTATATATAGGTGATTCCAAATGAATTTAACATTTTTTTAAGAAATTAGACAAATCCCACGGAATTTGTAGATTATATTGATATTTACATAGTTAAAAAACTCGAAAAAACGAAATTTTTTGAAGGATTTTTTTTTTGTGGGGAAATTCGAAACCAGTGACATAATACAGTTCAATCATGTATACTAAACACTCTGTGAAAGAATTAGCACAATCGGTTGGAATATAGAGATTTTATTAACGTTTATAACAAAATCGTGTTTCTACCGCAAGAAACGACGATTTTTACAATTGGACGTTTTACACAAACAAACCCTTATTCCTCCGCATGCGAACGTGAAATTGTTGTTATATATAGGTGAATCCACATTAATTTAACATTTTTTTAAGAAATTAGACAAATCCCACGGAATTTGTAGATTATATTGATATGTATATAGTTAAAAAACTCGAAAAAACGAAATTTTTTTGAAGGATTTTTTTTTGTGGGGAAATTCGAAACCAGTGACATAATACAGTTCAATCATGTATACTAAACACTCTGTGAAAGAATTAGCACAATCGGTTGGAATATAGAGATTTTATTAACGTTTATAGCAAAATCGTGTTTTTACCGCAAGAAACAACGATTTTTACAATTTGACCATTTTCACAAACAAACCCATATTCCTCTGCATGCGAACGTGAAATTGTTGTTATATATAGGTGACTCCACATGAATTTAACATTTTTTTAAGAAATTAGACAAATCCCCCGGAATTTGTGGATTTTATTGATATTTATATAGTTAAAATCTCGCAAAAACGAAATTTTTTGAAGGATTTTTTTTTTGTGGGGAAAATCGAAACCAGTGATATAAAACAGTTCAATCATGTATACTAAACACTCTGTCAAAGAATTAGCACAATCGGTTGGAATATAGAGATTTTATTAACGTTTATAGCAAAATCGTGTTTTTACCGCAAGAAACGACGATTTTTACAATTGGACGATTTACACAAACAAACCCTTATTCCTCCGCATGCGAACGTGAAATTGTTGTTATATATAGGTGAATCCACATGAATTTAACATTTTTTTAAGAAATTAGACAAATCCCACGGAATTTGTAGATTATATTGATATTTATATAGTTAAAAAACTCGAAAAAACGAAATTCTTTGAAGGATTTTTTTTTTGTGGGGAAATTCGAAACCAGTGACATAATACAGTTCAATCATGTATACTAAACACTCTGTGAAAGAATTAGCACAATCGGTTGGAATATAGAGATTTTATTAACGTTTATAGCAAAATCGTGTTTTTACCGCAAGAAACAACGATTTTTACAATTTGACCATTTTCACAAACAAACCCATATTCCTCTGCATGCGAACGTGAAATTGTTGTTATATATAGGTGACTCCACATGAATTTAACATTTTTTTAAGAAATTAGACAAATCCCCCGGAATTTGTAGATTTTATTGATATTTATATAGTTAAAATCTCGCAAACACGAAATTTTTTGAAGGATTTTTTTTTGTGGGGAAAATCGAAACCAGTGATATAATACAGTTCAATCATGTATACTAAACACTCTGTCAAAGAATTAGCACAATCGGTTGGAATATAGAGATTTTATTAACGTTTATAGCAAAATCGTGTTTTTACCGCAAGAAACGACGATTTTTACAATTGGACGATTTACACAAACAAACCCTTATTCCTCCGCATGCGAACGTGAAATTGTTGTTATATATAGGTGAATCCACATGAATTTAACATTTTTTTAAGAAATTAGACAAATCCCACGGAATTTGTAGATTATATTGATATTTATATAGTTAAAAAACTCGAAAAAACGAAATTTTTTGAAGGATTTTTTTTTTTTGTGGGGAAATTCGAAACCAGTGACATAATACAGTTCAATCATGTATACTAAACACTCTGTGAAAGAATTAGCACAATCGGTTGGAATATAGAGATTTTATTAACGTTTATAGCAAAATCGTGTTTTTACCGCAAGAAACAACGATTTTTACAATTTGACCATTTTCACAAACAAACCCATATTCCTCTGCATGCGAACGTGAAATTGTTGTTATATATAGGTGACTCCACATGAATTTAACATTTTTTTAAGAAATTAGACAAATCCCCCGGGAATTTGTAGATTTTATTGATATTTATATAGTTAAAATCTCGCAAAAACGAAATTTTTTGAAGGATTTTTTTTTGTGGGGAAAATCGAAACCAGTGACATAATACAGTTCAATCATGTATACTAAACACTCTGTCAAAGAATTAGCACAATCGGTTGGAATATAGAGATTTTATTAACGTTTATAGCAAAATCGTGTTTTTACCGCAAGAAACGACGATTTTTACAATTGGACGATTTACACAAACAAACCCTTATTCCTCCGCATGCGAACGTGAAATTGTTGTTATATATAGGTGAATCCACATGAATTTAACATTTTTTTAAGAAATTAGACAAATCCCACGGAATTTGTAGATTATATTGATATTTATATAGTTAAAAAACTCGAAAAAACGAAATTTTTTGAAGGATTTTTTTTTGTGGGGAAATTCGAAACCAGTGACATAATACAGTTCAATCATGTATACTAAACACTCTGTGAAAGAATTAGCACAATCGGTTGGAATACAGAGGTTTTATTAACGTTTATAGCAAAATCGTGTTTTTACCGCAAGAAACAACGATTTTTACAATTTGACCATTTTCACAAACAAACCCATATTCCTCTGCATGCGAACGTGAAATTGTTGATATATATAGGTGACTCCACATGAATTTAACATTTTTTTTAAGAAATTAGACAAATCCCCCGGAATTTGTAGATTTTATTGATATTTATATAGTTAAAATCTCGCAAAAACGAAATTTTTTGAAGGATTTTTTTTGTGGGGAAAATCGAAACCAGTGATATAATACAGTTCAATTATGTATACTAAACACTCTGTGAAAGAATTAGCACAATCGGTTGGAATATAGAGATTTTATTAACGTTTATAACAAAATCGTGTTTTTACCGCAAGAAACGACGATTTTTACAATTGGACGATTTACACAAACAAACCCATATTCCTCTGCATGCGAACGTGAAATTGTTGTTATATACAGGTGACTCCACATGAATTTAACATTTTTTTAAGAAATTAGACAAATCCCACGGAATTTGAAGATTTTATTGATATTTATATAGTTAAAAAACTCGCAAAAACGAAATTTTTTGAAGGATTTTTTTTGTGGGGAAAATCGAAACCAGTGACATAATACAGTTCAATCATGTATACTAAACACTCTGTGAAAGAATTAGCACAATCGGTTGGAATATAGAGATTTTATTAACGTTTATAACAAAATCGTGTTTTTACCGCAAGAAACGACGATTTTTACAATTGGACGATTTACACAAACAAACCCATATTCCTCTGCATGCGAACGTGAAATTGTTGTTATATATAGGTGAATCCACATGAATTTAACATTTTTTTAAGAAATTAGACAAATCCCCCGGAATTTGTAGATTTTATTGATATTTATATAGTTAAAATCTCGCAAAAACGAAATTTTTTGAAGGATTTTTTTTTGTGGGGAAAATCGAAACCAGTGATATAATACAGTTCAATTATGTATACTAAACACTCTGTGAAAGTATTAGCACAATCGGTTGGAATAAAGAGATTTTATTAACATTTAAACAAAATCGTGTTTTTACCGCAAGAAGCGACGATTTTTACAATTGGACGATTTACACAAACAAACCCATATTCCTCTGCATGCGAACGTGAAATTGTTGTTATATACAGGTGACTCCACATGAATTTAACATTTTTTTAAGAAATTAGACAAATCCCACGGAATTTGTAGATTATATTGATATTTATATAGTTAAAAAACTCGCAAAAACGAAATTTTTTGAAGGATTTTTTTTGTGGGGAAAATCGAAACCAGTGACATAATACAGTTCAATCATGTATACTAAACACTCTGTGAAAGAATTAGCACAATCGGTTGGAATATAGAGATTTTATTAGCGTTTATAGCAAAATCGTGTTTTTACCGCAAGAAACGACGATTTTTACAATTTGACGATTTTCACGAACAAACCCATATTCCTCTGCATGCGAACGTGAAATTGTTGTTATATATAGGTGACTCCACATGAATTTAACATTTTTTTAAGAAATTAGACAAATCCCTCGGAATTTGTAGATTTTATTGATATTTATATAGTTAAAATCTCGCAAAAACGAAATTTTTTGAAGGATTTTTTTTTTGTGGGGAAAATCGAAACCAGTGATATAATACAGTTCTATCATGTATACTAAACACTCTGTCCAAGTATTAGCACAATCGGTTGGAATATAGAGATTTTATTAATGTTTATAGCAAAATCGTGTTTTTACCGCAAGAAACGACGATTTTTACAATTGGACGATTTACACAAACAAACCCATATTCCTCTGCATGCGAACGTGAAATTGTTGTTATATATAGGTGAATCCACATGAATTTAACATTTTTTTAAGAAATTAGACAAATCCCACGGAATTTGTAGATTTTATTGATATTTATATAGTTAAAATCTCGCAAAAACGAAATTTTTTGAAGGATTTTTTTTGTGGGGAAAATCAAAACCAGTGATATAATACAGTTCAATTATGTATACTAAACACTCTGTCAAAGAATTAGCACAATCGGTTGGAATATAGAGATTTTATTAACGTTTATAACAAAATCGTGTTTTTACCGCAAGAAACGACGATTTTTACAATTGGACGATTTACACAAACAAACCCATATTCCTCTGCATGCGAACGTGAAATTGTTGTTATATACAGGTGACTCCACATGAATTTAACATTTTTTTAAGAAATTAGACAAATCCCACGGAATTTGTAGATTTTATTGATATTTATATAGTTAAAAAACTCGCAAAAACGAAATTTTTTCAAGGATTTTTTTTGTGGGGAAAATCGAAACCAGTGACATAATACAGTTCAATCATGTATACTAAACACTCTGTGAAAGAATTAGCACAATCGGTTGGAATATAGAGATTTTATTAACGTTTATAACAAAATCGTGTTTTTACCGCAAGAAACGACGATTTTTACAATTGGACGATTGACACAAACAAACCCATATTCCTCTGCATGCGAACGTGAAATTGTTGTTATATATAGGTGATTCCAAATGAATTTAACATTTTTTTAAGAAATTAGACAAATCCCACGGAATTTGTAGATTATATTGATATTTACATAGTTAAAAAACTCGAAAAAACGAAATTATTTGAAGGATTTTTTTTTTGTGGGGAAATTCGAAACCAGTGACATAATACAGTTCAATCATGTATACTAAACACTCTGTGAAAGAATTAGCACAATCGGTTGGAATATAGAGTTTTTATTAACGTTTATAGCAAAATCGTGCTTTTACCGCAAGAAACAACGATTTTTACAATTGGACGATTTACACAAACAAACCCATATTCCTCTGCATGCGAACGTGAAATTGTTGTTATATATAGGTGACTCCACATGAATTTAACATTTTTTTAAGAAATTAGACAAATCCCACGGAATTTGTAGATTTTATTGATATTTATATAGTTAAAATCTCGCAAAAACGAAATTTTTTGAAGGATTTTTTTTTGTGGGGAAAATCGAAACCAGTGATATAATACAGTTCAATTATGTATACTAAACACTCTGTGAAAGAATTAGCACAATCGGTTGGAATATAGAGATTTTATTAACGTTTATAACAAAATCGTGTTTTTACCGCAAGAAACGACGATTTTTACAATTGGACGATTTACACAAACAAACCCATATTCCTCTGCATGCGAACGTGAAATTGTTGTTATATACAGGGGACTCCACATGAATTTAACATTTTTTTAAGAAATTAGACAAATCCCACGGAATTTGTAGATTTTATTGATATTTATATAGTTAAAATCTCGCAAAAACGAAATTTTTTGAAGGATTTTTTTTTGTGGGGAAAATCGAAACCAGTGACATAATACAGTTCAATTATGTATACTAAACACTCTGTGAAAGTATTAGCACAATCGGTTGGAATAGAGAGATTTTATTAACGTTTAAACAAAATCGTGTTTTTACCGCAAGAAACGACGATTTTTACAATTGGACGATTTACACAAACAAACCCATATTCCTCTGCATGCGAACGTGAAATTGTTGTTATATACAGGTGATTCCACATGAATTTAACATTTTTTTAAGAAATTAGACATTCCCACGGAATTTGTATATTTTATAAATATTTATATAGTTAATAATCTCGCAAAAACGAAATTTTTTGAAGGATTTTTTTTTGTGGGGAAAATCGAAACCAGTGATATAATACAGTTCAATCATGTATACTAAACACTCTGTCAAAGAATTAGTAAAATCGGTTGGAATATAGAGATTTTATTAACGTTTATAGCAAAATCGTGTTTTTACCGCAAGAAACGACGATTTTTACAATTGGACGATTTACACAAACAAACCCTTATTCCTCCGCATGCGAACGTGAAATTGTTGTTATATATAGGTGAATCCACATGAATTTAACATTTTTTTAAGAAATTAGACAAATCCCACGGAATTTGTAGATTATATTGATATGTATATAGTTAAAAAACTCGAAAAAACGAAATTTTTTGAAGGATTTTTTTTTGTGGGGAAATTGGAAACCAGTGACATAATACAGTTCAGTCATGTATACTAAACACTCTGTGAAAGAATTAGCACAATCGGTTGGAATATAGAGATTTTATTAACGTTTATAGCAAAATCGTGTTTTTACCGCAAGAAACAACGATTTTTACAATTTGACCATTTTCACAAACAAACCCATATTCCTCTGCATGCGAACGTGAAATTGTTGTTATATATAGGTGACTCCACATGAATTTAACATTTTTTTAAGAAATTAGACAAATCCCACGGAATTTGTAGACTTTATTGATATTTATATAGTTAAAATCTCGCAAAAACGAAATTTTTTGAAGGATTTTTTTTTGTGGGGAAAATCGAAACCAGTGACATAATACAGTTCAATTATGTATACTAAACACTCTGTCCAAGAATTAGCACAATCGGTTGGAATATAGAGATTTTATTAACGTTTATAACAAAATCGTGTTTTTACCGCAAGAAACGACGATTTTTACAATTGGACGATTTACACAAACAAACCCATATTCCTCTGCATGCGAACGTGAAATTGTTGCTATATACAGGTGACTCCACACGAATTTAACATTTTTTTAAGAAATTAGACAAATCCCACGGAATTTGTAGATTTTATCGATATTTATATAGTTAAAATCTCGCAAAAACGAAATTTTTTGAAGGATTTTTTTTTTGTGGGGAAAATCGAAACCAGTGATATAATGCAGTTCAATCATGTATACTAAACCCTCTGTCAAAGAATTAGCACAATCGGTTGGAATATAGAGATTTTATTAACGTTTATAGCAAAATCGTGTTTTTACCGCAAGAAACGACGATTTTTACAATTGGACGATTTACACAAACAAACCCATATTCCTCTGCATGCGAAAGTGAAATTGTTGTTATATATAGGTGAATCCACATGAATTTAACATTTTTTTAAGAAATTAGACAAATCCCACGGAATTTGTAGATTTTATTGATATTTATATAGTTAAAAAACTCGCAAAATCGAAATTTTTTGAAGGATTTATTTTGTGGGGAAAATCGAAACCAGTGACATAATACAGTTCAATCATGTATACTAAACACTCTGTGAAAGAATTAGCACAATCGGTTGGAATATAGAGATTTTATTAACGTTTATAACAAAATCGTGTTTTTACCGCAAGAAACGACGATTTTTACAATTGGACGATTTACACAAAGAAACCCATATTCCTCTGCATGCGAACGAGAAATTGTTGTTATATACAGGTGACTCCACATGAATTTAACATTTTTTTAAGAAATTAGACAAATCCCACGGCATTTGTAGATTATATTGATATGTATATAGTTAAAAAACTCGAAAAAACGAAATTTTTTGAAGGATTTTTTTTTGTGGGGAAATTCGAAACCAGTGACATAATACAGTTCAGTCATGTATACTAAACACTCTGTGAAAGAATTAGCACAATCGGTTGGAATATAGAGATTTTATTAACGTTTATAGCAAAATCGTGTTTTTACCGCAAGAAACAACGATTTTTACAATTTGACCATTTTCACAAACAAACCCATATTCCTCTGCATGCGAACGTGAAATTGTTGTTATATATAGGTGACTCCACATGAATTCAACATTTTTTTAAGAAATTAGACAAATCCCCCGGAATTTGTAGATTTTATTGATATTTATATAGTTAAAATCTCGGAAAAACGAAATTTTTTGAAGGATTTTTTTTTGTGGGGAAAATCGAAACCAGTGATATAATACAGTTCAATTATGTATACTAAACACTCTGTGAAAGAATTAGCACAATCGGTTGGAATATAGAGATTTTATTAACGTTTATAACAAAATCGTGTTTTTACCGCAAGAAACGACGATTTTTACAATTGGACGATTTACACAAACAAACCCATATTCCTCTGCATGCGAACGTGAAATTGTTGTTATATACAGGTAACTCCACATGAATTTAACATTTTTTTTAAGAAATTAGACAAATCCCACGGAATTTGTAGATTATATTGATATTTATATAGTTAAAAAACTCGCAAAAACGAAATTTTTTGAAGGATTTTTTTTTGTGGGGAAAATCGAAACCAGTGACATAATACAGTTCAATCATGTATACTAAACACTCTGTGAAGGAATTAGCACAATCGGTTGGAATATAGAGATTTTATTAGCGTTTATAGCAAAATCGTGTTTTTACCGCAAGAAACGACGATTTTTACAATTTGACGATTTTCACGAACAAACCCATATTCCTCTGCATGCGAACGTGAAATTGTTGTTATATATAGGTGACTCCACATGAATTTAACATTTTTTAAAGAAATTAGACAAATCCCCCGCAATTTGTAGATTTTATTGATATTTATATAGTTAAAATCTCGCAAAAACGAAATTTTTTGAAAAATTTTTTTTTGTGGGGAAAATCGAAACCAGTGATATAATACAGTTCAATCATGTATACTAAACACTCTGTCCAAGAATTAGCACAATCGGTTGGAATATAGAGATTTTATTAATGTTTATAGCAAAATCGTGTTTTTACCGCAAGAAACGACGATTTTTACAATTGGACGATTTACACAAACAAACCCATATTCCTCTGCATGCGAACGTGAAATTGTTGTTATATATAGGTGAATCCACATGAATTTAACATTATTTTAAGAAATTAGACAAATCCCACGGAATTTGTAGATTTTATTAATATTTATATAGTTAAAATCTCGCAAAAACGAAATTTTTTGAAGGATTTTTTTTGTGGGGAAAATCGAAACCAGTGATATAATACAGTTCAATTATGTATACTAAACACTCTGTGAAAGAATTAGCACAATCGGTTGGAATATAGAGATTTTATTAACGTTTATAACAAAATCGTGTTTTTACCGCAAGAAACGACGATTTTTACAATTGGACGATTTACACAAACAAACCCATATTCCTCTGCATGCGAACGTGAAATTGTTGTTAAATACAGGTGACTCCACATGAATTTATTTTTTTAAGAAATTAGACAAATCCCACGGAATTTGTAGATTTTATTGATATTTATATAGTTAAAATCTCGCAAAAACGAAATTTTTTGAAGGATTTTTTTTTGTGGGGAAAATCGAAACCAGTGATATAATACAGTTCAATCATGTATACTAAACACTCTGTCAAAGAATTAGCACAATCGGTTGGAATATAGAGATTTTATTAACGTTTATAGCAAAATCGTGTTTTTACCGCAAGAAACGACGATTTTTACAATTGGACGATTTACACAAAGAAACCCATATTCCTCTGCATGCGAACGTGAAATTGTAGTTATATACAGGTGACTCCACATGAATTTAACATTTTTTTAAGAAATTAGACAAATCCCACGGAATTTGTATATTTTATATATATTTATATAGTTAATAATCTCGCAAAAACGAAATTTTTTGAAGGATTTTTTTTTTTGTGGGGAAAATCGAAACCAGTGACATAATACAGTTCAATCATGTATACTAAACACTCTGTGAAAGAATTAGCACAATCGGTTGGAATATAGAGATTTTATAAACGTTTATAACAAAATCGTGTTTTTACCGCAAGAAATGACGATTTTTACAATTGGACGATTTACACAAAGAAACTCATATTCCTCTGCATGCGAACGTGAAATTGTTGTTATATACAGGTGACTCCACATGAATTTAACATTTTTTTAAGAAATTAGACAAATCCCACGGAATTTGTATATTTTATAAATATTTATATAGTTAATAATCTCGCAAAAACGAAATTTTTTGAAGGATTTTTTTTTGTGGGGAAAATCGAAACCAGTGATATAATACAGTTCAATCATGTATACTAAACACTCTGTCAAAGAATTAGCACAATCGGTTGGAATATAGAGATTTTATTAACGTTTATAGCAAAATCGTGTTTTTACCGCAAGAAACAACGATTTTTACAATTTGACCATTTTCACAAACAAACCCATATTCCTCTGCATGCGAACGTGAAATTGTTGTTATATATAGGTGACTCCACATGAATTTAACATTTTTTTAAGAAATTAGACAAATCCCCCGGAAATTGTAGATTTTATTGATATTTATATAGTTAAAATCTCGCAAAAACGAAATTTTTTGAAGGATTTTTTTTTGTGGGGAAAATCGAAACCAGTGATATAATACAGTTCAATCATGTATAGTAAACACTCTGTCCAAGAATTAGCACAATCGGTTGGAATATAGAGATTTTATTAATGTTTATAGCAAAATCGTGTTTTTACCGCAAGAAACGACGATTTTTACAATTGGACGATTTACGCAAACAAACCCATATTCCTCTGCATGCGAACGTGAAATTGTTGTTATATATAGGTGAATCCACATGAATTTAACATTTTTTTAAGAAATTAGACAAATCCCACGGAATTTGTAGATTTTATTGATATTTATATAGTTAAAATCTCGCAAAAACGAAATTTTTTGAAGGATTTTTTTTTGTGGGGAAAATCGAAACCAGTGATATAATACAGTTCAATCATGTATACTAAACACTCTGTCAAAGAATTAGCACAATCGGTTGGAATATAGAGATTTTATTAACGTTTATAGCAAAATCGTGTTTTTACCGCAAGAAACGACGATTTTTACAATTGGACGATTTACACAAACATACCCTTATTCCTCCGCATGCGAACGTGAAATTGTTGATATATATAGGTGAATCCACATGAATTTAACATTTTTTTAAGAAATTAGACAAATCCCACGGAATTTGTAGATTTTATTGATATTTATATAGTTAAAATCTCGCAAAAACGAAATTTTTTGAAGGAATTTTTTTTGTGGGGAAAATCGAAACCAGTGATATAATACAGTTCAATCATGTATACTAAACACTCTGTCAAAGAATTAGCACAATCGGTTGGAATATAGAGATTTTATTAACGTTTATAGCAAAATCGTGTTTTTACCGCAAGAAACGACGATTTTTACAATTGGACGATTTACACAAACATACCCATATTCCTCCGCATGCGAACGTGAAATTGTTGATATATATAGGTGAATCCACATGAATTTAACATTTTTTTAAGAAATTAGACAAATCCCACGGAATTTGTAGATTATATTGATATTTATATAGTTAAAAAACTCGAAAAAACGAAATTTTTTGAAGGATTTTTTTTTTTTGTGGGGAAATTCGAAACCAGTGACATAATACAGTTCAATCATGTATACTAAACACTCTGTGAAAGAATTAGCACAATCGGTTGGAATATAGAGATTTTATTAACGTTTATAGCAAAATCGTGTTTTTACCGCAAGAAACAACGATTTTTACAATTTGACCATTTTCACAAACAAACCCATATTCCTCTGCATGCGAACGTGAAATTGTTGTTATATATAGGTGACTCCACATGAATTTAACATTTTTTTAAGAAATTAGACAAATCCCCCGGAATTTGTAGATTTTATTGATATTTATATAGTTAAAATCTCGCAAAAACGAAATTTTTTGAAGGATTTTTTTTTGTGGGGAAAATCGAAACCAGTGACATAATACAGTTCAATCATGTATACTAAACACTCTGTCAAAGAATTAGCACAATCGGTTGGAATATAGAGATTTTATTAACGTTTATAGCAAAATCGTGTTTTTACCCCAAGAAACGACGATTTTTACAATTGGACGATTTACACAAACAAACCCTTATTCCTCCGCATGCGAACGTGAAATTGTTGTTATATATAGGTGAATCCACATGAATTTAACATTTTTTTAAGAAATTAGACAAATCCCACGGAATTTGTAGATTATATTGATATTTATATAGTTAAAAAACTCGAAAAAACGAAATTTTTTGAAGGATTTTTTTTTGTGGGGAAATTCGAAACCAGTGACATAATACAGTTCAATCATGTATACTAAACACTCTGTGAAAGAATTAGCACAATCGGTTGGATTATAGAGGTTTTATTAACGTTTATAGCAAAATCGTGTTTTTACCGCAAGAAACAACGATTTTTACAATTTGACCATTTTCACAAACAAACCCATATTCCTCTGCATGCGAACGTGAAATTGTTGTTATATATAGGTGACTCCACATGAATTTAACATTTTTTTAAGAAATTAGACAAATCCCCCGGAATTTGTAGATTTTATTGATATTTATATAGTTAAAATCTCGCAAAAACGAAATTTTTTGAAGGATTTTTTTTTGTGGGGAAAATCGAAACCAGTGATATAATACAGTTCAATTATGTATACTAAACACTCTGTGAAAGAATTAGCACAATCGGTTGGAATATAGAGATTTTATTAACGTTTATAACAAAATCGTGTTTTTACCGCAAGAAACGACGATTTTTACAATTGGACGATTTACACAAACAAACCCATATTCCTCTGCATGCGAACGTGAAATTGTTGTTATATACAGGTGACTCCACATGAATTCAACATTTTTTTAAGAAATTAGACAAATCCCACGGAATTTGTAGATTTTATTGATATTTATATAGTTAAAAAACTCGCAAAAACGAAATTTTTTGAAGGATTTTTTTTGTGGGGAAAATCGAAACCAGTGACATAATACAGTTCAATCATGTATACTAAACACTCTGTGAAAGAATTAGCACAATCGGTTGGAATATAGAGATTTTATTAACGTTTATAACAAAATCGTGTTTTTACCGCAAGAAACGACGATTTTTACAATTGGACGATTTACACAAACAAACCCATATTCCTCTGCATGCGAACGTGAAATTGTTGTTATATATAGGTGACTCCACATGAATTTAACATTTTTTTAAGAAATTAGACAAATCCCCCGGAATTTGTAGATTTTATTGATATTTATATAGTTAAAATCTCGGAAAAACGAAATTTTTTGAAGGATTTTTTTTTGTGGGGAAAATCGAAACCAGTGATATAATACAGTTCAATTATGTATACTAAACACTCTGTGAAAGAATTAGCACAATCGGTTGGAATATAGAGATTTTATTAACGTTTATAACAAAATCGTGTTTTTACCGCAAGAAACGACGATTTTTACAATTGGACGATTTACACAAACAAACCCATATTCCTCTGCATGCGAACGTGAAATTGTTGTTATATACAGGTAACTCCACATGAATTTAACATTTTTTTTAAGAAATTAGACAAATCCCACGGAATTTGTAGATTATATTGATATTTAAATAGTTAAAAAACTCGCAAAAACGAAATTTTTTGAAGGATTTTTTTTTGTGGGGAAAATCGAAACCAGTGACATAATACAGTTCAATCATGTATACTAAACACTCTGTGAAGGAATTAGCACAATCGGTTGGAATATAGAGATTTTATTAGCGTTTATAGCAAAATCGTGTTTTTACCGCAAGAAACGACGATTTTTACAATTTGACGATTTTCACGAACAAACCCATATTCCTCTGCATGCGAACGTGAAATTGTTGTTATATATAGGTGACTCCACATGAATTTAACATTTTTTAAAGAAATTAGACAAATCCCCCGCAATTTGTAGATTTTATTGATATTTATATAGTTAAAATCTCGCAAAAACGAAATTTTTTGAAAAATTTTTTTTTGTGGGGAAAATCGAAACCAGTGATATAATACAGTTCAATCATGTATACTAAACACTCTGTCCAAGAATTAGCACAATCGGTTGGAATATAGAGATTTTATTAATGTTTATAGCAAAATCGTGTTTTTACCGCAAGAAACGACGATTTTTACAATTTGACGATTTACACAAACAAACCCATATTCCTCTGCATGCGAACGTGAAATTGTTGTTATATATAGGTGAATCCACATGAATTTAACATTTTTTTAAGAAATTAGACAAATCCCACGGAATTTGTAGATTTTATTAATATTTATATAGTTAAAATCTCGCAAAAACGAAATTTTTTGAAGGATTTTTTTTGTGGGGAAAATCGAAACCAGTGATATAATACAGTTCAATTATGTATACTAAACACTCTGTGAAAGAATTAGCAGAATCGGTTGGAATATAGAGATTTTATTAACGTTTATAACAAAATCGTGTTTTTACCGCAAGAAACGACGATTTTTACAATTGGACGATTTACACAAACAAACCCATATTCCTCTGCATGCGAACGTGAAATTGTTGTTAAATACAGGTGACTCCACATGAATTTATTTTTTTAAGAAATTAGACAAATCCCACGGAATTTGTAGATTTTATTGATATTTATATAGTTAAAATCTCGCAAAAACGAAATTTTTTGAAGGATTTTTTTTTGTGGGGAAAATCGAAACCAGTGATATAATACAGTTCAATCATGTATACTAAACACTCTGTCAAAGAATTAGCACAATCGGTTGGAATATAGAGATTTTATTAACGTTTATAGCAAAATCGTGTTTTTACCGCAAGAAACGACGATTTTTACAATTGGACGATTTACACAAAGAAACCCATATTCCTCTGCATGCGAACGTGAAATTGTTGTTATATACAGGTGACTCCACATGAATTTAACATTTTTTTAAGAAATTAGACAAATCCCACGGAATTTGTATATTTTATATATATTTATATAGTTAATAATCTCGCAAAAACGAAATTTTTTGAAGGATTTTTTTTTTTGTGGGGAAAATCGAAACCAGTGACATAATACAGTTCAATCATGTATACTAAACACTCTGTGAAAGAATTAGCACAATCGGTTGGAATATAGAGATTTTATAAACGTTTATAACAAAATCGTGTTTTTACCGCAAGAAATGACGATTTTTACAATTGGACGATTTACACAAAGAAACCCATATTCCTCTGCATGCGAACGTGAAATTGTTGTTATATACAGGTGACTCCACATGAATTTAACATTTTTTTAAGAAATTAGACAAATCCCACGGAATTTGTATATTTTATAAATATTTATATAGTTAATAATCTCGCAAAAACGAAATTTTTTGAAGGATTTTTTTTTGTGGGGAAAATCGAAACCAGTGATATAATACAGTTCAATCATGTATACTAAACACTCTGTCAAAGAATTAGCACAATCGGTTGGAATATAGAGATTTTATTAACGTTTATAGCAAAATCGTGTTTTTACCGCAAGAAACAACGATTTTTACAATTTGACCATTTTCACAAACAAACCCATATTCCTCTGCATGCGAACGTGAAATTGTTGTTATATATAGGTGACTCCACATGAATTTAACATTTTTTTAAGAAATTAGACAAATCCCCCGGAAATTGTAGATTTTATTGATATTTATATAGTTAAAATCTTGCAAAAACGAAATTTTTTGAAGGATTTTTTTTTGTGGGGAAAATCGAAACCAGTGATATAATACAGTTCAATCATGTATAGTAAACACTCTGTCCAAGAATTAGCACAATCGGTTGGAATATAGAGATTTTATTAATGTTTATAGCAAAATCGTGTTTTTACCGCAAGAAACGACGATTTTTACAATTGGACGATTTACGCAAACAAACCCATATTCCTCTGCATGCGAACGTGAAATTGTTGTTATATATAGGTGAATCCACATGAATTTAACATTTTTTTAAGAAATTAGACAAATCCCACGGAATTTGTAGATTTTATTGATATTTATATAGTTAAAATCTCGCAAAAACGAAATTTTTTGAAGGATTTTTTTTTGTGGGGAAAATCGAAACCAGTGATATAATACAGTTCAATCATGTATACTAAACACTCTGTCAAAGAATTAGCACAATCGGTTGGAATATAGAGATTTTATTAACGTTTATAGCAAAATCGTGTTTTTACCGCAAGAAACGACGATTTTTACAATTGGACGATTTACACAAACATACCCTTATTCCTCCGCATGCGAACGTGAAATTGTTGATATATATAGGTGAATCCACATGAATTTAACATTTTTTTAAGAAATTAGACAAATCCCACGGAATTTGTAGATTATATTGATATTTATATAGTTAAAAAACTCGAAAAAACGAAATTTTTTGAAGGATTTTTTTTTTTGTGGGGAAATTCGAAACCAGTGACATAATACAGTTCAATCATGTATACTAAACACTCTGTGAAAGAATTAGCACAATCGGTTGGAATATAGAGATTTTATTAACGTTTATAGCAAAATCGTGTTTTTACCGCAAGAAACAACGATTTTTACAATTTGACCATTTTCACAAACAAACCCATATTCCTCTGCATGCGAACGTGAAATTGTTGTTATATATAGGTGACTCCACATGAATTTAACATTTTTTTAAGAAATTAGACAAATCCCCCGGAATTTGTAGATTTTATTGATATTTATATAGTTAAAATCTCGCAAAAACGAAATTTTTTGAAGGATTTTTTTTTGTGGGGAAAATCGAAACCAGTGACATAATACAGTTCAATCATGTATACTAAACACTCTGTCAAAGAATTAGCACAATCGGTTGGAATATAGAGATTTTATTAACGTTTATAGCAAAATCGTGTTTTTACCGCAAGAAACGACGATTTTTACAATTGGACGATTTACACAAACAAACCCTTATTCCTCCGCATGCGAACGTGAAATTGTTGTTATATATAGGTGAATCCACATGAATTTAACATTTTTTTAAGAAATTAGACAAATCCCACGGAATTTGTAGATTATATTGATATTTATATAGTTAAAAAACTCGAAAAAACGAAATTTTTTGAAGGATTTTTTTTTGTGGGGAAATTCGAAACCAGTGACATAATACAGTTCAATCATGTATACTAAACACTCTGTGAAAGAATTAGCACAATCGGTTGGAATATAGAGGTTTTATTAACGTTTATAGCAAAATCGTGTTTTTACCGCAAGAAACAACGATTTTTACAATTTGACCATTTTCACAAACAAACCCATATTCCTCTGCATGCGAACGTGAAATTGTTGTTATATATAGGTGACTCCACATGAATTTAACATTTTTTTAAGAAATTAGACAAATCCCCCGGAATTTGTAGATTTTATTGATATTTATATAGTTAAAATCTCGCAAAAACGAAATTTTTTGAAGGATTTTTTTTTGTGGGGAAAATCGAAACCAGTGATATAATACAGTTCAATTATGTATACTAAACACTCTGTGAAAGAATTAGCACAATCGGTTGGAATATAGAGATTTTATTAACGTTTATAACAAAATCGTGTTTTTACCGCAAGAAACGACGATTTTTACAATTGGACGATTTACACAAACAAACCCATATTCCTCTGCATGCGAACGTGAAATTGTTGTTATATACAGGTGACTCCACATGAATTCAACATTTTTTTAAGAAATTAGACAAATCCCACGGAATTTGTCGATTTTATTGATATTTATATAGTTAAAAAACTCGCAAAAACGAAATTTTTTGAAGGATTTTTTTTGTGGGGAAAATCGAAACCAGTGACATAATACAGTTCAATCATGTATACTAAACACTCTGTGAAAGAATTAGCACAATCGGTTGGAATATAGAGATTTTATTAACGTTTATAACAAAATCGTGTTTTTACCGCAAGAAACGACGATTTTTACAATTGGACGATTTACACAAACAAACCCATATTCCTCTGCATGCGAACGTGAAATTGTTGTTATATATAGGTGAATCCACATGAATTTAACATTTTTTTAAGAAATTAGACAAATCCCACGGAATTTGTAGATTTTATTGATATTTATATAGTTAAAATCTCGCAAAAACGAAATTTTTTGAAGGATTTTTTTTTTGTGGGGAAAATCGAAACCAGTGATATAATACAGTTCAATTACGTATACTAAACACTCTGTGAAAGTATTAGCACAATCGGTTGGAATAAAGAGATTTTATTAACGTTTAAACAAAATCGTGTTTTTACCGCAAGAAGCGACGATTTTTACAATTGGACGATTTACACAAACAAACCCATATTCCTCTGCATGCGAACGTGAAATTGTTGTTATATACAGGTGACTCCACATGAATTTAACATTTTTTTAAGAAATTAGACAAATCACACGGAATTTGTAGATTATATTGATATTTATATAGTTAAAAAACTCGCAAAAACGAAATTTTTTGAAGGATTTTTTTTGTGGGGAAAATCGAAACCAGTGACATAATACAGTTCAATCATGTATACTAAACACTCTGTGAAAGAATTAGCACAATCGGTTGGAATATAGAGATTTTAATAGCGTTTATAGCAAAATCGTGTTTTTACCGCAAGAAACGACAATTTTTACAATTTGACCATTTTCACGAACAAACCCATATTCCTCCGCATGCGAACGTGAAATTGTTGTTATATATAGGTGACTCCACATGAATTTAACATTTTTTTAAGAAATTAGACAAATCCCCCGGAATTTGTAGATTTTATTGATATTTATATAGTTAAAATCTCGCAAAAACGAAATTTTTTGAAGGATTTTTTTTTTGTGGGGAAAATCGAAACCAGTGATATAATACAGTTCTATCATGTATACTAAACACTCTGTCCAAGTATTAGCACAATCGGTTGGAATATAGAGATTTTATTAATGTTTATAGCAAAATCGTGTTTTTACCGCAAGAAACGACGATTTTTACAATTGGACGATTTACACAAACAAACCCATATTCCTCTGCATGCGAACGTGAAATTGTTGTTATATATAGATGAATCCACATGAATTTAACATTTTTTTAAGAAATTAGACAAATCCCACGGAATTTGTAGATTTTATTGATATTTATATAGTTAAAATCTCGCAAAAACGAAATTTTTTGAAGGATTTTTTTTTGTGGGGAAAATCGAAACCAGTGATATAATACAGTTCAATTATGTATACTAAACACTCTGTCAAAGAATTAGCACAATCGGTTGGAATATAGAGATTTTATTAACGTTTATAACAAAATCGTGTTTTTACCGCAAGAAACGACGATTTTTACAATTGGACGATTTACACAAACAAACCCATATTCCTCTGCATGCGAACGTGAAATTGTTGTTATATACAGGTGACTCCACATGAATTTAACATTTTTTTAAGAAATTAGACAAATCCCACGGAATTTGTAGATTTTATTGATATTTATATAGTTAAAAAACTCGCAAAAACGAAATTTTTTGAAGGATTTTTTTTGTGGGGAAAATCGAAACCAGTGACATAATACAGTTCAATCATGTATACTAAACACTCTGTGAAAGAATTAGCACAATCGGTTGGAATATAGAGATTTTATTAACGTTTATAACAAAATCGTGTTTTTACCGCAAGAAACGACGATTTTTACAATTGGACGATTGACACAAACAAACCCATATTCCTCTGCATGCGAACGTGAAATTGTTGTTATATATAGGTGATTCCAAATGAATTTAACATTTTTTTAAGAAATTAGACAAATCCCACGGAATTTGTAGATTATATTGATATTTACATAGTTAAAAAACTCGAAAAAACGAAATTATTTGAAGGATTTTTTTTTTGTGGGGAAATTCGAAACCAGTGACATAATACAGTTCAATCATGTATACTAAACACTCTGTGAAAGAATTAGCACAATCGGTTGGAATATAGAGATTTTATTAACGTTTATAGCAAAATCGTGTTTTTACCGCAAGAAACAACGATTTTTACAATTGGACGATTTACACAAACAAACCCATATTCCTCTGCATGCGAACGTGAAATTGTTGTTATATATAGGTGACTCCACATGAATTTAACATTTTTTTAAGAAATTAGACAAATCCCACGGAATTTGTAGATTTTATTGATATTTATATAGTTAAAATCTCGCAAAAACGAAATTTTTTGAAGGATTTTTTTTTGTGGGGAAAATCGAAACCAGTGATATAATACAGTTCAATTATGTATACTAAACACTCTGTGAAAGAATTAGCACAATCGGTTGGAATATAGAGATTTTATTAACGTTTATAACAAAATCGTGTTTTTACCGCAAGAAACGACGATTTTTACAATTGGACGATTTACACAAACGAACCCATATTCCTCTGCATGCGAACGTGAAATTGTTGTTATATACAGGTGACTCCACATGAATTTAACATTTTTTTAAGAAATTAGACAAATCCCACGGAATTTGTAGATTTTATTGATATTTATATAGTTAAAATCTCGCAAAAACGAAATTTTTTGAAGGATTTTTTTTTGTGGGGAAAATCGAAACCAGTGACATAATACAGTTCAATCATGTATACTAAACACTCTGTGAAAGAATTAGCACAATCGGTTGGAATATAGAGATTTTATTAACGTTTATAACAAAATCGTGTTTTTACCGCAAGAAACGACGATTTTTACAATTGGACGATTGACACAAACAAACCCATATTCCTCTGCATGCGAACGTGAAATTGTTGTTATATATAGGTGATTCCAAATGAATTTAACATTTTTTTAAGAAATTAGACAAATCCCACGGAATTTGTAGATTATATTGATATTTACATAGTTAAAAAACTCGAAAAAACGAAATTATTTGAAGGATTTTTTTTTTGTGGGGAAATTCGAAACCAGTGACATAATACAGTTCAATCATGTATACTAAACACTCTGTGAAAGAATTAGCACAATCGGTTGGAATATAGAGATTTTATTAACGTTTATAGCAAAATCGTGTTTTTACCGCAAGAAACAACGATTTTTACAATTGGACGATTTACACAAACAAACCCATATTCCTCTGCATGCGAACGTGAAATTGTTGTTATATATAGGTGACTCCACATGAATTTAACATTTTTTTAAGAAATTAGACAAATCCCACGGAATTTGTAGATTTTATTGATATTTATATAGTTAAAATCTCGCAAAAACGAAATTTTTTGAAGGATTTTTTTTTTGTGGGGAAAATCGAAACCAGTGATATAATACAGTTCAATTATGTATACTAAACACTCTGTGAAAGAATTAGCACAATCGGTTGGAATATAGAGATTTTATTAACGTTTATAACAAAATCGTGTTTTTACCGCAAGAAACGACGATTTTTACAATTGGACGATTTACACAAACAAACCCATATTCCTCTGCATGCGAACGTGAAATTGTTGTTATATACAGGTGACTCCACATGAATTTAACATTTTTTTAAGAAATTAGACAAATCCCACGGAATTTGTAGATTTTATTGATATTTATATAGTTAAAATCTCGCAAAAACAAAATTTTTTGAAGGATTTTTTTTTGTGGGGAAAATCGAAACCAGTGACATAATACAGTTCAATTAAGTATACTAAACACTCTGTGAAAGTATTAGCACAATCGGTTGGAATATAGAGATTTTATTAACGTTTAAACAAAATCGTGTTTTTACCGCAAGAAACGACGATTTTTACAATTGGACGATTTACACAAACAAACCCATATTCCTCTGCATGCGAACGTGAAATTGTTGTTATATACAGGTGATTCCACATGAATTTAACATTTTTTTAAGAAATTAGACAAATCCCACGGAATTTGTAGATTTTATTGATATTTATATAGTTAAAATCTCGCAAAAACGAAATTTTTTGAAGGATTTTTTTTTGTGGGGAAAATCGAAACCAGTGACATAATACAGTTCAATTATGTATACTAAACACTCTGTGAAAGTATTAGCACAATCGGTTGGAATATAGAGATTTTATTAACGTTTAAACAAAATCGTGTTTTTACCGCAAGAAACGACGATTTTTACAATTGGACGATTTACACAAACAAACCCATATTCCTCTGCATGCGAACGTGAAATTGTTGTTATATACAGGTGATTCCACATGAATTTAACATTTTTTAAAGAAATTAGACAAATCCCACGGAATTTGTAGATTATATTGATATTTATATAGTTAAAAAACTCGCAAAAACGAAATTTTTTGAAGGATTTTTTTTTGTGGGGAAAATCGAAACCAGTGACATAATACAGTTCAATCATGTATACTAAACACTCTGTGAAAGAATTAGCACAATCGGTTGGAATATAGAGATTTTATTAACGTTTATAGCAAAATCGTGTTTTTACCGCAAGAAACGACGATTTTTACAATTTGACGATTTTCACGAACAAACCCATATTCCTCTGCATGGGAACGTGAAATTGTTGTTATATATAGGTGACTCCACGTGAATTTAACATTTTTTTAAGAAATTAGACAAATCCCCCGGAATTTGTAGATTTTATTGATATTTATATAGTTAAAATCTCGCAAAAACGAAATTTTTTGAAGGATTTTTTTTTTGTGGGGAAAATCGAAACCAGTGATATAATACAGTTCAATCATGTATACTAAACACTCTGTCCAAGAATTAGCACAAAAGGTTGGAATATAGAGATTTTATTAATGTTTATAGCAAAATCGTGTTTTTACCGCAAGAAACGACGATTTTTACAATTGGACGATTTACACAAACAAACCCATATTCCTCTGCATGCGAACGTGAAATTGTGGTTATATATAGGTGAATCCACATGAATTTAACATTTTTTTAAGAAATTAGACAAATCCCACGGAATTTGTAGATTTTATTGATATTTATATAGTTAAAATCTCGCAAAAACGAAATTTTTTGAAGGATTTTTTTTTGTGGGGAAAATCGAAACCAGTGATATAATACAGTTCAATTATGTATACTAAACACTCTGTCAAAGAATTAGCACAATCGGTTGGAATATAGAGATTTTATTAACGTTTATAACAAAATCGTGTTTTTACCGCAAGAAACGACGATTTTTACAATTGGACGATTTACACAAACAAACCCATATTCCTCTGCATGCGAACGTGAAATTGTTGTTATATACAGGTGACTCCACATGAATTTAACATTTTTTTAAGAAATTAGACAAATCCCACGGAATTTGTAGATTTTATTGAAATTTATATAGTTAAAAAACTCGCAAAAACGAAATTTTTTTCATGGATTTTTTTTGTGGGGAAAATCGAAACCAGTGACATAATACAGTTCAATCATGTATACTAAACACTCTGTGAAAGAATTAGCACAATCGGTTGGAATATAGAGATTTTATTAACGTTTATAACAAAATCGTGTTTTTACCGCAAGAAACGACGATTTTTACAATTGGACGATTGACACAAACAAACCCATATTCCTCTGCATGCGAACGTGAAATTGTTGTTATATATAGGTGATTCCAAATGAATTTAACATTTTTTTAAGAAATTAGACAAATCCCACGGAATTTGTAGATTATATTGATATTTACATAGTTAAAAAACTCGAAAAAACGAAATTATTTGAAGGATTTTTTTTTTGTGGGGAAATTCGAAACCAGTGACATAATACAGTTCAATCATGTATACTAAACACTCTGTGAAAGAATTAGCACAATCGGTTGGAATATAGAGATTTTATTAACGTTTATAGCAAAATCGTGTTTTTACCGCAAGAAACAACGATTTTTACAATTGGACGATTTACACAAACAAACCCATATTCCTCTGCATGCGAACGTGAAATTGTTGTTATATATAGGTGACTCCACATGAATTTAACATTTTTTTAAGAAATTAGACAAATCCCACGGAATTTGTAGATTTTATTGATATTTATATAGTTAAAATCTCGCAAAAACGAAATTTTTTGAAGGATTTTTTTTTGTGGGGAAAATCGAAACCAGTGATATAATACAGTTCAATTATGTATACTAAACACTCTGTGAAAGAATTAGCACAATCGGTTGGAATATAGAGATTTTATTAACGTTTATAACAAAATCGTGTTTTTACCGCAAGAAACGACGATTTTTACAATTGGACGATTTACACAAACAAACCCTTATTCCTCCGCATGCGAACGTGAAATGTTGTGATATATAGGTGAATCCACAAGAATTTAACATTTTTTTAAGAAATTAGACAAATCCCACGGAATTTGTAGATATTGATATTTATATAGTTAAAAAACTCGCAAAAACGAAATTTTTTGAAGGATTTTTTTTTGTGGGGAAAATCGAAACCAGTGACATAATACAGTTCAGTCATGTATACTAAACACTCTGTGAAAGAATTAGCACAATCGGTTGGAATATAGAGATTTTATTAGCGTATATATCAAAATCGTGTTTTTACCGCAAGTAACGACGATTTTTACAATTTGACGATTTTCACGAACAAACCCATATTCCTCTGCATGCGAACGTGAAATTGTTGTGATATATAGGTGACTCCACATGAATTTAACATTTTTTTTAAGAAATTAGACAAATCCCACGGAATTTGTAGATTTTATTGATATTTATATAGTTAAAATCTCGCAAAAACGAAATTTTTTGAAGGATTTTTTTTTGTGGGGAAAATCGAAACCAGTGATATAATACAGTTCAATTATGTATACTAAACACTCTGTGAAAGAATTAGCACAATCGGTTGGAATATAGAGATATTATTAACGTTTATAACAAAATCGTGTTTTTACCGCAAGAAACGACGATTTTTACAATTGGACGATTTACACAAACAAACCCATATTCCTCTGCATGCGAACGTGAAATTGTTGTTATATACAGGTGACTCCACATGAATTTAACATTTTTGTAAGAAATTAGACAAATCCCACGGAATTTGTAGATTTTATTGATATTTATATAGTTAAAATCTCGCAAAAACGAAATTTTTTGAAGGATTTTTTTTTGTGGGGAAAATCGAAACCAGTGACATAATACAGTTCAATTAAGTATACTAAACACTCTGTGAAAGTATTAGCACAATCGGTTGGAATAGAGAGATTTTATTAACGTTTAAACAAAATCGTGTTTTTACCGCAAGAAACGACGATTTTTACAATTGGACGATTTACACAAACAAACCCATATTCCTCTGCATGCGAACGTGAAATTGTTGTTATATACAGGTGATTCCACATGAATTTAACATTTTTTTAAGAAATTAGACAAATCCCACGGAATTTGTAGATTTTATTGATATTTATATAGTTAAAATCTCGCAAAAACGAAATTTTTTGAAGGATTTTTTTTTGTGGGGAAAATCGAAACCAGTGACATAATACAGTTCAATTATGTATACTAAACACTCTGTGAAAGTATTAGCACAATCGGTTGGAATATAGAGATTTTATTAACGTTTAAACAAAATCGTGTTTTTACCGCAAGAAACGACGATTTTTACAATTGGACGATTTACACAAACAAACCCATATTCCTCTGCATGCGAACGTGAAATTGTTGTTATATACAGGTGATTCCACATGAATTTAACATTTTTTAAAGAAATTAGACAAATCCCACGGAATTTGTAGATTATATTGATATTTATATAGTTAAAAAACTCGCAAAAACGAAATTTTTTGAAGGATTTTTTTTTGTGGGGAAAATCGAAACCAGTGACATAATACAGTTCAATCATGTATACTAAACACTCTGTGAAAGAATTAGCACAATCGGTTGGAATATAGAGATTTTATTAACGTTTATAGCAAAATCGTGTTTTTACCGCAAGAAACGACGATTTTTACAATTTGACGATTTTCACGAACAAACCCATATTCCTCTGCATGGGAACGTGAAATTGTTGTTATATATAGGTGACTCCACGTGAATTTAACATTTTTTTAAGAAATTAGACAAATCCCCCGGAATTTGTAGATTTTATTGATATTTATATAGTTAAAATCTCGCAAAAACGAAATTTTTTGAAGGATTTTTTTTTTGTGGGGAAAATCGAAACCAGTGATATAATACAGTTCAATCATGTATACTAAACACTCTGTCCAAGAATTAGCACAAAAGGTTGGAATATAGAGATTTTATTAATGTTTATAGCAAAATCGTGTTTTTACCGCAAGAAACGACGATTTTTACAATTGGACGATTTACACAAACAAACCCATATTCCTCTGCATGCGAACGTGAAATTGTGGTTATATATAGGTGAATCCACATGAATTTAACATTTTTTTAAGAAATTAGACAAATCCCACGGAATTTGTAGATTTTATTGATATTTATATAGTTAAAATCTCGCAAAAACGAAATTTTTTGAAGGATTTTTTTTTGTGGGGAAAATCGAAACCAGTGATATAATACAGTTCAATTATGTATACTAAACACTCTGTCAAAGAATTAGCACAATCGGTTGGAATATAGAGATTTTATTAACGTTTATAACAAAATCGTGTTTTTACCGCAAGAAACGACGATTTTTACAATTGGACGATTTACACAAACAAACCCATATTCCTCTGCATGCGAACGTGAAATTGTTGTTATATACAGGTGACTCCACATGAATTTAACATTTTTTTAAGAAATTAGACAAATACCACGGAATTTGTAGATTTTATTGATATTTATATAGTTAAAAAACTCGCAAAAACGAAATTTTTTCAAGGATTTTTTTTGTGGGGAAAATCGAAACCAGTGACATAATACAGTTCAATCATGTATACTAAACACTCTGTGAAAGAATTAGCACAATCGGTTGGAATATAGAGATTTTATTAACGTTTATAACAAAATCGTGTTTTTACCGCAAGAAACGACGATTTTTACAATTGGACGATTGACACAAACAAACCCATATTCCTCTGCATGCGAACGTGAAATTGTTGTTATATATAGGTGATTCCAAATGAATTTAACATTTTTTTAAGAAATTAGACAAATCCCACGGAATTTGTAGATTATATTGATATTTACATAGTTAAAAAACTCGAAAAAACGAAATTATTTGAAGGATTTTTTTTTTGTGGGGAAATTCGAAACCAGTGACATAATACAGTTCAATCATGTATACTAAACACTCTGTGAAAGAATTAGCACAATCGGTTGGAATATAGAGATTTTATTAACGTTTATAGCAAAATCGTGTTTTTACCGCAAGAAACAACGATTTTTACAATTGGACGATTTACACAAACAAACCCATATTCCTCTGCATGCGAACGTGAAATTGTTGTTATATATAGGTGACTCCACATGAATTTAACATTTTTTTAAGAAATTAGACAAATCCCACGGAATTTGTAGATTTTATTGATATTTATATAGTTAAAATCTCGCAAAAACGAAATTTTTTGAAGGATTTTTTTTTGTGGGGAAAATCGAAACCAGTGATATAATACAGTTCAATTATGTATACTAAACACTCTGTGAAAGAATTAGCACAATCGGTTGGAATATAGAGATTTTATTAACGTTTATAACAAAATCGTGTTTTTACCGCAAGAAACGACGATTTTTACAATTGGACGATTTACACAAACAAACCCATATTCCTCTGCATGCGAACGTGAAATTGTTGTTATATACAGGTGACTCCACATGAATTTAACATTTTTTTAAGAAATTAGACAAATCCCACGGAATTTGTAGATTTTATTGATATTTATATAGTTAAAATCTCGCAAAAACGAAATTTTTTGAAGGATTTTTTTTTGTGGGGAAAATCGAAACCAGTGACATAATACAGTTCAATTAAGTATACTAAACACTCTGTGAAAGTATTAGCACAATCGGTTGGAATATAGAGATTTTATTAACGTTTAAACAAAATCGTGTTTTTACCGCAAGAAACGACGATTTTTACAATTGGACGATTTACACAAACAAACCCATATTCCTCTGCATGCGAACGTGAAATTGTTGTTATATACAGGTGATTCCACATGAATTTAACATTTTTTTAAGAAATTAGACAAATCCCACGGAATTTGTAGATTTTATTGATATTTATATAGTTAAAATCTCGCAAAAACGAAATTTTTTGAAGGATTTTTTTTTGTGGGGAAAATCGAAACCAGTGACATAATACAGTTCAATTATGTATACTAAACACTCTGTGAAAGTATTAGCACAATCGGTTGGAATATAGAGATTTTATTAACGTTTAAACAAAATCGTGTTTTTACCGCAAGAAACGACGATTTTTACAATTGGACGACTTACACAAACAAACCCATATTCCTCTGCATGCGAAAGTGAAATTGTTGTTATATATAGGTGAATCCACATGAATTTAACATTTTTTTAAGAAATTAGACAAATCCCACGGAATTTGTAGATTTTATTGATATTTATATAGTTAAAAAACTCGCAAAAACGAAATTTTTTGAAGGATTTTTTTTGTGGGGAAAATCGAAACCAGTGACATAATACAGTTCAATCATGTATACTAAACACTCTGTGAAAGAATTAGCACAATCGGTTGGAATATAGAGTTTTTATTAACGTTTATAACAAAATCGTGTTTTTACCGCAAGAAACGACGATTTTTACAATTGGACGATTTACACAAAGAAACCCATATTCCTCTGCATGCGAACGTGAAATTGTTGTTATATACAGGTGACTCCACATGAATTTAACATTTTTATAAGAAATTAGACATTCCCACGGAATTTGTATATTTTATAAATATTTATATAGTTAATAATCTCGCAAAAACGAAATTTTTTGAAGGATTTTTTTTTGTGGGGAAAATCGAAACCAGTGATATAATACAGTTCAATCATGTATACTAAACACTCTGTCAAAGAATTAGCAAAATCGGTTGGAATATAGAGATTTTATTAACGTTTATAGCAAAATCGTGTTTTTACCGCAAGAAACGACGATTTTTACAATTGGACGATTTACACAAACAAACCCTTATTCCTCCGCATGCGAACGTGAAATTGTTGTTATATATAGGTGAATCCACATGAATTTAACATTTTTTTAAGAAATTAGACAAATCCCACGGAATTTGTAGATTATATTGATATGTATATAGTTAAAAAACTCGAAAAAACGAAATTTTTTGAAGGATTTTTTTTTGTGGGGAAAATCGAAACCAGTGATATAATACAGTTCAATCATGTATACTAAACACTCTGTCAAAGAATTAGCACAATCGGTTGGAATATAGAGATTTTATTAACGTTTATAGCAAAATCGTGTTTTTACCGCAAGAAACGACGATTTTTACAATTGGACGATTTACACAAAGAAACCCATATTCCTCTGCATGCGAACGTGAAATTGTTGTTATATACAGGTGACTCCACATGAATTTAACATTTTTTTAAGAAATTAGACAAATCCCACGGAATTTGTATATTTTATATATATTTATATAGTTAATAATCTCGCAAAAACGAAATTTTTTGAAGGATTTTTTTTTTTGTGGGGAAAATCGAAACCAGTGACATAATACAGTTCAATCATGTATACTAAACACTCTGTGAAAGAATTAGCACAATCGGTTGGAATATAGAGATTTTATAAACGTTTATAACAAAATCGTGTTTTTACCGCAAGAAATGACGATTTTTACAATTGGACGATTTACACAAAGAAACCCATATTCCTCTGCATGCGAACGTGAAATTGTTGTTATATACAGGTGACTCCACATGAATTTAACATTTTTTTAAGAAATTAGACAAATCCCACGGAATTTGTATATTTTATAAATATTTATATAGTTAATAATCTCGCAAAAACGAAATTTTTTGAAGGATTTTTTTTTGTGGGGAAAATCGAAACCAGTGATATAATACAGTTCAATCATGTATACTAAACACTCTGTCAAAGAATTAGCACAATCGGTTGGAATATAGAGATTTTATTAACGTTTATAGCAAAATCGTGTTTTTACCGCAAGAAACGACGATTTTTACAATTGGACGATTTACACAAACAAACCCTTATTCCTCCGCATGCGAACGTGAAATTGTTGTTATATATAGGTGAATCCACATGAATTTAACATTTTTTTAAGAAATTAGACAAATCCCACGGAATTTGTAGATTATATTGATATTTATATAGTTAAAAAACTCGAAAAAACGAAATTTTTTGAAGGATTTTTTTTGTGGGGAAATTCGAAACCAGTGACATAATACAGTTCAATCATGTATACTAAACACTCTGTGAAAGAATTAGCACAATCGGTTGGAATATAGAGATTTTATTAACGTTTATAGCAAAATCGTGTTTTTACCGCAAGAAACAACGATTTTTACAATTTGACCATTTTCACAAACAAACCCATATTCCTCTGCATGCGAACGTGAAATTGTTGTTATATATAGGTGACTCCACATGAATTTAACATTTTTTTAAGAAATTAGACAAATCCCCCGGAAATTGTAGATTTTATTGATATTTATATAGTTAAAATCTCGCAAAAACGAAATTTTTTGAAGGATTTTTTTTTGTGGGGAAAATCGAAACCAGTGATATAATACAGTTCAATCATGTATAGTAAACACTCTGTCCAAGAATTAGCACAATCGGTTGGAATATAGAGATTTTATTAATGTTTATAGCAAAATCGTGTTTTTACCGCAAGAAACGACGATTTTTACAATTGGACGATTTACGCAAACAAACCCATATTCCTCTGCATGCGAACGTGAAATTGTTGTTATATATAGGTGAATCCACATGAATTTAACATTTTTTTAAGAAATTAGACAAATCCCACGGAATTTGTAGATTTTATTGATATTTATATAGTTAAAATCTCGCAAAAACGAAATTTTTTGAAGGATTTTTTTTTGTGGGGAAAATCGAAACCAGTGATATAATACAGTTCAATCATGTATACTAAACACTCTGTCAAAGAATTAGCACAATCGGTTGGAATATAGAGATTTTATTAACGTTTATAGCAAAATCGTGTTTTTACCGCAAGAAACGACGATTTTTACAATTGGACGATTTACACAAACATACCCTTATTCCTCCGCATGCGAACGTGAAATTGTTGATATATATAGGTGAATCCACATGAATTTAACATTTTTTTAAGAAATTAGACAAATCCCACGGAATTTGTAGATTATATTGATATTTATATAGTTAAAAAACTCGAAAAAACGAAATTTTTTGAAGGATTTTTTTTTTTTGTGGGGAAATTCGAAACCAGTGACATAATACAGTTCAATCATGTATACTAAACACTCTGTGAAAGAATTAGCACAATCGGTTGGAATATAGAGATTTTATTAACGTTTATAGCAAAATCGTGTTTTTACCGCAAGAAACAACGATTTTTACAATTTGACCATTTTCACAAACAAACCCATATTCCTCTGCATGCGAACGTGAAATTGTTGTTATATATAGGTGACTCCACATGAATTTAACATTTTTTTAAGAAATTAGACAAATCCCCCGGAATTTGTAGATTTTATTGATATTTATATAGTTAAAATCTCGCAAAAACGAAATTTTTTGAAGGATTTTTTTTTGTGGGGAAAATCGAAACCAGTGACATAATACAGTTCAATCATGTATACTAAACACTCTGTCAAAGAATTAGCACAAACGGTTGGAATATAGAGATTTTATTAACGTTATAGCAAAATCGTGTTTTTACCGCAAGAAACGACGATTTTTACAATTGGACGATTTACACAAACAAACCCTTATTCCTCCGCATGCGAACGTGAAATTGTTGTTATATATAGGTGAATCCACATGAATTTAACATTTTTTTAAGAAATTAGACAAATCCCACGGAATTTGTAGATTATATTGATATTTATATAGTTAAAAAACTCGAAAAAACGAAATTTTTTGAAGGATTTTTTTTTGTGGGGAAATTCGAAACCAGTGACATAATACAGTTCAATCATGTATACTAAACACTCTGTGAAAGAATTAGCACAATCGGTTGGAATATAGAGGTTTTATTAACGTTTATAGCAAAATCGTGTTTTTACCGCAAGAAACAACGATTTTTACAATTTGACCATTTTCACAAACAAACCCATATACCTCTGCATGCGAACGTGAAATTGTTGTTATATATAGGTGACTCCACATGAATTTAACATTTTTTTAAGAAATTAGACAAATCCCCCGGAATTTGTAGATTTTATTGATATTTATATAGTTAAAATCTCGCAAAAACGAAATTTTTTGAAGGATTTTTTTTTGTGGGGAAAATCGAAACCAGTGATATAATACAGTTCAATTATGTATACTAAACACTCTGTGAAAGAATTAGCACAATCGGTTGGAATATAGAGATTTTATTAACGTTTATAACAAAATCGTGTTTTTACCGCAAGAAACGACGATTTTTACAATTGGACGATTTACACAAACAAACCCATATTCCTCTGCATGCGAACGTGAAATTGTTGTTATATACAGGTGACTCCACATGAATTCAATATTTTTTTAAGAAATTAGACAAATCCCACGGAATTTGTAGATTTTATTGATATTTATATAGTTAAAAAACTCGCAAAAACGAAATTTTTTGAAGGATTTTTTTTGTGGGGAAAATCGAAACCAGTGACATAATACAGTTCAATCATGTATACTAAACACTCTGTGAAAGAATTAGCACAATCGGTTGGAATATAGAGATTTTATTAACGTTTATAACAAAATCGTGTTTTTACCGCAAGAAACGACGATTTTTACAATTGGACGATTTACACAAACAAACCCATATTCCTCTGCATGCGAACGTGAAATTGTTGTTATATATAGGTGAATCCACATGAATTTAACATTTTTTTAAGAAATTAGACAAATCCCACGGAATTTGTAGATTTTATTGATATTTATATAGTTAAAATCTCGCAAAAACGAAATTTTTTGAAGGATTTTTTTTTTGTGGGGAAAATCGAAACCAGTGATATAATACAGTTCAATTATGTATACTAAACACTCTGTGAAAGTATTAGCACAATCGGTTGGAATAAAGAGATTTTATTAACGTTTAAACAAAATCGTGTTTTTACCGCAAGAAGCGACGATTTTTACAATTGGACGATTTACACAAACAAACCCATATTCCTCTGCATGCGAACGTGAAATTGTTGTTATATACAGGTGACTCCACATGAATTTAACATTTTTTTAAGAAATTAGACAAATCCCACGGAATTTGTAGATTATATTGATATTTATAGAGTTAAAAAACTCGCAAAAACGAAATTTTTTGAAGGATTTTTTTTGTGGGGAAAATCGAAACCAGTGACATAATACAGTTCAATCATGTATACTAAACACTCTGTGAAAGAATTAGCACAATCGGTTGGAATATAGAGATTTTAATAGCGTTTATAGCAAAATCGTGTTTTTACCGCAAGAAACGACGATTTTTACAATTTGACGATTTTCACGAACAAACCCATATTCCTCCGCATGCGAACGTGAAATTGTTGTTATATATAGGTGACTCCACGTGAATTTAACATTTTTTTAAGAAATTAGACAAATCCCCCGCAATTTGTAGATTTTATTGATATTTATATAGTTAAAATCTCGCAAAAACGAAATTTTTTGAAGGATTTTTTTTTTGTGGGGAAAATCGAAACCAGTGATATAATACAGTTCTATCATGTATACTAAACACTCTGTCCAAGTATTAGCACAATCGGTTGGAATATAGAGATTTTATTAATGTTTATAGCAAAATCGTGTTTTTACCGCAAGAAACGACGATTTTTACAATTGGACGATTTACACAAACAAACCCATATTCCTCTGCATGCGAACGTGAAATTGTTGTTATATATAGGTGAATCCACATGAATTTAACATTTTTTTAAGAAATTAGACAAATCCCACGGAATTTGTAGATTTTATTGATATTTATATAGTTAAAATCTCGCAAAAACGAAATTTTTTGAAGGATTTTTTTTTGTGGGGAAAATCGAAACCAGTGACATAATACAGTTCAATCATGTATACTAAACACTCTGTGAAAGAATTAGCACAATCGGTTGGAATATAGAGGTTTTATTAACGTTTATAGCAAAATCGTGTTTTTACCGCAAGAAACAACGATTTTTACAATTTGACCATTTTCACAAACAAACCCATATACCTCTGCATGCGAACGTGAAATTGTTGTTATATATAGGTGACTCCACATGAATTTAACATTTTTTTAAGAAATTAGACAAATCCCCCGGAATTTGTAGATTTTATTGATATTTATATAGTTAAAATCTCGCAAAAACGAAATTTTTTGAAGGATTTTTTTTGTGGGGAAAATCGAAACCAGTGACATAATACAGTTCAATTATGTATACTAAACACTCTGTGAAAGTATTAGCACAATCGGTTGGAATAAAGAGATTTTATTAACGTTTAAACAAAATCGTGTTTTTACCGCAAGAAGCGACGATTTTTACAATTGGACGATTTACACAAACAAACCCATATTCCTCTGCATGCGAACGTGAAATTGTTGTTATATACAGGTGACTCCACATGAATTTAACATTTTTTTAAGAAATTAGACAAATCCCACGGAATTTGTAGATTATATTGATATTTATAGAGTTAAAAAACTCGCAAAAACGAAATTTTTTGAAGGATTTTTTTTGTGGGGAAAATCGAAACCAGTGACATAATACAGTTCAATCATGTATACTAAACACTTGTGAAAGAATTAGCACAATCGGTTGGAATATAGAGATTTTAATAGCGTTTATAGCAAAATCGTGTTTTTACCGCAAGAAACGACGATTTTTACAATTTGACGATTTTCACGAACAAACCCATATTCCTCCGCATGCGAACGTGAAATTGTTGTTATATATAGGTGACTCCACGTGAATTTAACATTTTTTTAAGAAATTAGACAAATCCCCCGCAATTTGTAGATTTTATTGATATTTATATAGTTAAAATCTCGCAAAAACGAAATTTTTTGAAGGATTTTTTTTTTGTGGGGAAAATCGAAACCAGTGATATAATACAGTTCTATCATGTATACTAAACACTCTGTCCAAGTATTAGCACAATCGGTTGGAATATAGAGATTTTATTAATGTTTATAGCAAAATCGTGTTTTTACCGCAAGAAACGACGATTTTTACAATTGGACGATTTACACAAACAAACCCATATTCCTCTGCATGCGAACGTGAAATTGTTGTTATATATAGGTGAATCCACATGAATTTAACATTTTTTTAAGAAATTAGACAAATCCCACGGAATTTGTAGATTTTATTGATATTTATATAGTTAAAATCTCGCAAAAACGAAATTTTTTGAAGGATTTTTTTTTGTGGGGAAAATCGAAACCAGTGATATAATACAGTTCAATTATGTATACTAAACACTCTGTCAAAGAATTAGCACAATCGGTTGGAATATAGGGATTTTATTAACGTTTATAACAAAATCGTGTTTTTTCCGCAAGAAACGACGATTTTTACAATTGGACGATTTACACAAACAAACCCATATTCCTCTGCATGCGAACGTGAAATTGTTGTTATATACAGGTGACTCCACATGAATTTAACATTTTTTTAAGAAATTAGACAAATCCCACGGAATTTGTAGATTTTATTGATATTTATATAGTTAAAAAACTCGCAAAAACGAAATTTTTTCAAGGATTTTTTTTGTGGGGAAAATCGAAACCAGTGACATAATACAGTTCAATCATGTATACTAAACACTCTGTGAAAGAATTAGCACAATCGGTTGGAATATAGAGATTTTATTAACGTTTATAACAAAATCGTGTTTTTACCGCAAGAAACGACGATTTTTACAATTGGACGATTGACACAAACAAACCCATATTCCTCTGCATGCGAACGTGAAATTGTTGTTATATATAGGTGATTCCAAATGAATTTAACATTTTTTTAAGAAATTAGACAAATCCCACGGAATTTGTAGATTATATTGATATTTACATAGTTAAAAAACTCGAAAAAACGAAATTATTTGAAGGATTTTTTTTTGTGGGGAAATTCGAAACCAGTGACATAATACAGTTCAATCATGTATACTAAACACTCTGTGAAAGAATTAGCACAATCGGTTGGAATATAGAGATTTTATTAACGTTTATAGCAAAATCGTGTTTTTACCGCAAGAAACAACGATTTTTACAATTGGACGATTTACACAAACAAACCCATATTCCTCTGCATGCGAACGTGAAATTGTTGTTATATATAGGTGACTCCACATGAATTTAACATTTTTTTAAGAAATTAGACAAATCCCACGGAATTTGTAGATTTTATTGATATTTATATAGTTAAAATCTCGCAAAAACGAAATTTTTTGAAGGATTTTTTTTTGTGGGGAAAATCGAAACCAGTGATATAATACAGTTCAATTATGTATACTAAACACTCTGTGAAAGAATTAGCACAATCGGTTGGAATATAGAGATTTTATTAACGTTTATAACAAAATCGTGTTTTTACCGCAAGAAACGACGATTTTTACATTTGGACGATTTACACAAACATACCCATATTCCTCTGCATGCGAACGTGAAATTGTTGTTATATACAGGTGACTCCACATGAATTTAACATTTTTTTAAGAAATTAGACAAATCCCACGGAATTTGTAGATTTTATTGATATTTATATAGTTAAAATCTCGCAAAAACGAAATTTTTTGAAGGATTTTTTTTTGTGGGGAAAATCGAAACCAGTGACATAATACAGTTCAATTAAGTATACTAAACACTCTGTGAAAGTATTAGCACAATCGGTTGGAATATAGAGATTTTATTAACGTTTAAACAAAATCGTGTTTTTACCGCAAGAAACGACGATTTTTACAATTGGACGATTTACACAAACAAACCCATATTCCTCTCCATGCGAACGTGAAATTGTTGTTATATACAGGTGATTCCACATGAATTTAACATTTTTTTAAGAAATTAGACAAATCCCACGGAATTTGTAGATTTTATTGATATTTATATAGTTAAAATCTCGCAAAAACGAAATTTTTTGAAGGATTTTTTTTTGTGGGGAAAATCGAAACCAGTGACATAATACAGTTCAATTATGTATACTAAACACTCTGTGAAAGTATTAGCACAATCGGTTGGAATATAGAGATTTTATTAACGTTTAAACAAAATCGTGTTTTTACCGCAAGAAACGACGATTTTTACAATTGGACGATTTACACAAACAAACCCATATTCCTCTGCATGCGAACGTGAAATTGTTGTTATATACAGGTGATTCCACATGAATTTAACATTTTTTAAAGAAATTAGACAAATCCCACGGAATTTGTAGATTATATTGATATTTATATAGTTAAAAAACTCGCAAAAACGAAATTTTTTGAAGGATTTTTTTTTGTGGGGAAAATCGAAACCAGTGACATAATACAGTTCAATCATGTATACTAAACACTCTGTGAAAGAATTAGCACAATCGGTTGGAATATAGAGATTTTATTAGCGTTTATAGCAAAATCGTGTTTTTACCGCAAGAAACGACGATTTTTACAATTTGACGATTTTCACGAACAAACCCATATTCCTCTGCATGGGAACGTGAAATTGTTGTTATATATAGGTGACTCCACGTGAATTTAACATTTTTTTAAGAAATTAGACAAATCCCCCGGAATTTGTAGATTTTATTGATATTTATATAGTTAAAATCTCGCAAAAACGAAATTTTTTGAAGGATTTTTTTTTTGTGGGGAAAATCGAAACCAGTGATATAATACAGTTCTATCATGTATACTAAACACTCTGTCCAAGAATTAGCACAAAAGGTTGGAATATAGAGATTTTATTAATGTTTATAGCAAAATCGTGTTTTTACCGCAAGAAACGACGATTTTTACAATTGGACGATTTACACAAACAAACCCATATTCCTCTGCATGCGAACGTGAAATTGTGGTTATATATAGGTGAATCCACATGAATTTAACATTTTTTTAAGAAATTAGACAAATCCCACGGAATTTGTAGATTTTATTGATATTTATATAGTTAAAATCTCGCAAAAACGAAATTTTTTGAAGGATTTTTTTTTGTGGGGAAAATCGAAACCAGTGATATAATACAGTTCAATTATGTATACTAAACACTCTGTCAAAGAATTAGCACAATCGGTTGGAATATAGAGATTTTATTAACGTTTATAACAAAATCGTGTTTTTACCGCAAGAAACGACGATTTTTACAATTGGACGATTTACACAAACAAACCCATATTCCTCTGCATGCGAACGTGAAATTGTTGTTATATACAGGTGACTCCACATGAATTTAACATTTTTTTAAGAAATTAGACAAATCCCACGGAATTTGTAGATTTTATTGATATTTATATAGTTAAAAAACTCGCAAAAACGAAATTTTTTCAAGGATTTTTTTTGTGGGGAAAATCGAAACCAGTGACATAATACAGTTCAATCATGTATACTAAACACTCTGTGAAAGAATTAGCACAATCGGTTGGAATATAGAGATTTTATTAACGTTTATAACAAAATCGTGTTTTTACCGCAAGAAACGACGATTTTTACAATTGGACGATTGACACAAACAAACCCATATTCCTCTGCATGCGAACGTGAAATTGTTGTTATATATAGGTGATTCCAAATGAATTTAACATTTTTTTAAGAAATTAGACAAATCCCACGGAATTTGTAGATTATATTGATATTTACATAGTTAAAAAACTCGAAAAAACGAAATTATTTGAAGGATTTTTTTTTTGTGCGGAAATTCGAAACCAGTGACATAATACAGTTCAATCATGTATACTAAACACTCTGTGAAAGAATTAGCACAATCGGTTGGAATATAGAGATTTTATTAACGTTTATAGCAAAATCGTGTTTTTACCGCAAGAAACAACGATTTTTACAATTGGACGATTTACACAAACAAACCCATATTCCTCTGCATGCGAACGTGAAATTGTTGTTATATATAGGTGACTCCACATGAATTTAACATTTTTTTAAGAAATTAGACAAATCCCACGGAATTTGTAGATTTTATTGATATTTATATAGTTAAAATCTCGCAAAAACGAAATTTTTTGAAGGATTTTTTTTTGTGGGGAAAATCGAAACCAGTGATATAATACAGTTCAATTATGTATACTAAACACTCTGTGAAAGAATTAGCACAATCGGTTGGAATATAGAGATTTTATTAACGTTTATAACAAAATCGTGTTTTTACCGCAAGAAACGACGATTTTTACAATTGGACGATTTACACAAACAAACCCATATTCCTCTGCATGCGAACGTGAAATTGTTGTTATATACAGGTGACTCCACATGAATTTAACATTTTTTTAAGAAATTAGACAAATCCCACGGAATTTGTAGATTTTATTGATATTTATATAGTTAAAATCTCGCAAAAACGAAATTTTTTGAAGGATTTTTTTTTGTGGGGAAAATCGAAACCAGTGACATAATACAGTTCAATTAAGTATACTAAACACTCTGTGAAAGTATTAGCACAATCGGTTGGAATATAGAGATTTTATTAACGTTTAAACAAAATCGTGTTTTTACCGCAAGAAACGACGATTTTTACAATTGGACGATTTACACAAACAAACCCATATTCCTCTGCATGCGAACGTGAAATTGTTGTTATATACAGGTGATTCCACATGAATTTAACATTTTTTTAAGAAATTAGACAAATCCCACGGAATTTGTAGATTTTATTGATATTTATATAGTTAAAATCTCGCAAAAACGAAATTTTTTGAAGGATTTTTTTTTGTGGGGAAAATCGAAACCAGTGACATAATACAGTTCAATTATGTATACTAAACACTCTGTGAAAGTATTAGCACAATCGGTTGGAATATAGAGATTTTATTAACGTTTAAACAAAATCGTGTTTTTACCGCAAGAAACGACGATTTTTACAATTGGACGATTTACACAAACAAACCCATATTCCTCTGCAAGCGAACGTGAAATTGTTGTTATATACAGGTGATTCCACATGAATTTAACATTTTTTAAAGAAATTAGACAAATCCCACGGAATTTGTAGATTATATTGATATTTATATAGTTAAAAAACTCGCAAAAACGAAATTTTTTGAAGGATTTTTTTTTGTGGGGAAAATCGAAACCAGTGACATAATACAGTTCAATCATGTATACTAAACACTCTGTGAAAGAATTAGCACAATCGGTTGGAATATAGAGGTTTTATTAGCGTTTATAGCAAAATCGTGTTTTTACCGCAAGAAACGACGATTTTTACAATTTGACGATTTTCACGAACAAACCCATATTCCTCTGCATGGGAACGTGAAATTGTTGTTATATATAGGTGACTCCACGTGAATTTAACATTTTTTTAAGAAATTAGACAAATCCCCCGGAATTTGTAGATTTTATTGATATTTATATAGTTAAAATCTCGCAAAAACGAAATTTTTTGAAGGATTTTTTTTTTGTGGGGAAAATCGAAACCAGTGATATAATACAGTTCAATCATGTATACTAAACACTCTGTCCAAGAATTAGCACAAAAGGTTGGAATATAGAGATTTTATTAATGTTTATAGCAAAATCGTGTTTTTACCGCAAGAAACGACGATTTTTACAATTGGACGATTTACACAAACAAACCCATATTCCTCTGCATGCGAACGTGAAATTGTGGATATATATAGGTGAATCCACATGAATTTAACATTTTTTTAAGAAATTAGACAAATCCCACGGAATTTGTAGATTTTATTGATATTTATATAGTTAAAATCTCGCAAAAACGAAATTTTTTGAAGGATTTTTTTTTGTGGGGAAAATCGAAACCAGTGATATAATACAGTTCAATTATGTATACTAAACACTCTGTCAAAGAATTAGCACAATCGGTTGGAATATAGAGATTTTATTAACGTTAATAACAAAATCGTGTTTTTACCGCAAGAAACGACGATTTTTACAATTGGACGATTTACACAAACAAACCCATATTCCTCTGCATGCGAACGTGAAATTGTTGTTATATACAGGTGACTCCACATGAATTTAACATTTTTTTAAGAAATTAGACAAATCCCACGGAATTTGTAGATTTTATTGATATTTATATAGTTAAAAAACTCGCAAAAACGAAATTTTTTCAAGGATTTTTTTTGTGGGGAAAATCGAAACCAGTGACATAATACAGTTCAATCATGTATACTAAACACTCTGTGAAAGAATTAGCACAATCGGTTGGAATATAGAGATTTTATTAACGTTTATAACAAAATCGTGTTTTTACCGCAAGAAACGACGATTTTTACAATTGGACGATTGACACAAACAAACCCATATTCCTCTGCATGCGAACGTGAAATTGTTGTTATATATAGGTGATTCCAAATGAATTTAACATTTTTTTAAGAAATTAGACAAATCCCACGGAATTTGTAGATTATATTGATATTTACATAGTTAAAAAACTCGAAAAAACGAAATTATTTGAAGGATTTTTTTTTTGTGGGGAAATTCGAAACCAGTGACATAATACAGTTCAATCATGTATACTAAACACTCTGTGAAAGAATTAGCACAATCGGTTGGAATATAGAGATTTTATTAACGTTTATAGCAAAATCGTGTTTTTACCGCAAGAAACAACGATTTTTACAATTGGACGATTTACACAAACAAACCCATATTCCTCTGCATGCGAACGTGAAATTGTTGTTATATATAGGTGACTCCACATGAATTTAACATTTTTTTAAGAAATTAGACAAATCCCACGGAATTTGTAGATTTTATTGATATTTATATAGTTAAAATCTCGCAAAAACGAAATTTTTTGAAGGATTTTTTTTTGTGGGGAAAATCGAAACCAGTGATATAATACAGTTCAATTATGTATACTAAACACTCTGTGAAAGAATTAGCACAATCGGTTGGAATATAGAGATTTTATTAACGTTTATAACAAAATCGTGTTTTTACCGCAAGAAACGACGATTTTTACAATTGGACGATTTACACAAACAAACCCATATTCCTCTGCATGCGAACGTGAAATTGTTGTTATATACAGGTGACTCCACATGAATTTAACATTTTTTTAAGAAATTAGACAAATCCCACGGAATTTGTAGATTTTATTGATATTTATATAGTTAAAATCTCGCAAAAACGAAATTTTTTGAAGGATTTTTTTTTGTGGGGAAAATCGAAACCAGTGACATAATACAGTTCAATTAATTATACTAAACACTCTGTGAAAGTATTAGCACAATCGGTTGGAATATAGAGATTTTATTAACGTTTAAACAAAATCGTGTTTTTACCGCAAGAAACGACGATTTTTACAATTGGACGATTTACACAAACAAACCCATATTCCTCTGCATGCGAACGTGAAATTGTTGTTATATACAGGTGATTCCACATGAATTTAACATTTTTTTAAGAAATTAGACAAATCCCACGGAATTTGTAGATTTTATTGATATTTATATAGTTAAAATCTCGCAAAAACGAAATTTTTTGAAGGATTTTTTTTTGTTGGGAAAATCGAAACCAGTGACATAATACAGTTCAATTATGTATACTAAACACTCTGTGAAAGTATTAGCACAATCGGTTGGAATATAGAGATTTTATTAACGTTTAAACAAAATCGTGTTTTTACCGCAAGAAACGACGATTTTTACAATTGGACGATTTACACAAAGAAACCCATATTCCTCTGCATGCGAACGTGAAATTGTTGTTATATACAGGTGATTCCACATGAATTTAACATTTTTTAAAGAAATTAGACAAATCCCACGGAATTTGTAGATTATATTGATATTTATATAGTTAAAAAACTCGCAAAAACGAAATTTTTTGAAGGATTTTTTTTGTGGGGAAAATCGAAACCAGTGACATAATACAGTTCAATCATGTATACTAAACACTCTGTGAAAGAATTAGCACAATCGGTTGGAATATAGAGATTTTATTAGCGTTTATAGCAAAATCGTGTTTTTACCGCAAGAAACGACGATTTTTACAATTTGACGATTTTCACGAACAAACCCATATTCCTCTGCATGGGAACGTGAAATTGTTGTTATATATAGGTGACTCCACGTGAATTTAACATTTTTTTAAGAAATTAGACAAATCCCCCGGAATTTGTAGATTTTATTGATATTTATATAGTTAAAATCTCGCAAAAACGAAATTTTTTGAAGGATTTTTTTTTTGTGGGGAAAATCGAAACCAGTGATATAATACAGTTCAATCATGTATACTAAACACTCTGTCCAAGAATTAGCACAAAAGGTTGGAATATAGAGATTTTATTAATGTTTATAGCAAAATCGTGTTTTTACCGCAAGAAACGACGATTTTTACAATTGGACGATTTACACAAACAAACCCATATTCCTCTGCATGCGAACGTGAAATTGTTGTTATATATAGGTGAATCCACATGAATTTAACATTTTTTTAAGAAATTAGACAAATCCCACGGAATTTGTAGATTATATTGATATTTATATAGTTAAAAAACTCGAAAAAACGAAATTTTTTGAAGGATTTTTTTTTTTTGTGGGGAAATTCGAAACCAGTGATATAATACAGTTCAATCATGTATACTAAACACTCTGTCAAAGAATTAGCACAATCGGTTGGAATATAGACATTTTATTAACGTTTATAGCAAAATCGTGTTTTTACCGCAAGAAACGACGTTTTTTACAATTGGACGATTTACACAAACAAACCCTTATTCCTCCGCATGCGAACGTGAAATTGTTGTTATATATAGGTGAATCCACATGAATTTAACATTTTTTTAAGAAATTAGACAAATCCCACGGAATTTGTAGATTATATTGATATTTATATAGTTAAAAAACTCGAAAAAACGAAATTTTTTGAAGGTTTTTTTTTTGTGGGGAAATTCGAAACCAGTGACATAATACAGTTCAATCATGTATACTAAACACTCTGTGAAAGAATTAGCACAATCGGTTGGAATATAGAGATTTTATTAACGTTTATAGCAAAATCGTGTTTTTACCGCAAGAAACAACGATTTTTACAATTTGACCATTTTCACAAACAAACCCATATTCCTCTGCATGCGAACGTGAAATTGTTGTTATATATAGGTGACTCCACATGAATTTAACATTTTTTTAAGAAATTAGACAAATCCCCCGGAAATTGTAGATTTTATTGATATTTATATAGTTAAAATCTCGCAAAAACGAAATTTTTTGAAGGATTTTTTTTTGTGGGGAAAATCGAAACCAGTGATATAATACAGTTCAATCATGTATAGTAAACACTCTGTCCAAGAATTAGTACAATCGGTTGGAATATAGAGATTTTATTAATGTTTATAGCAAAATCGTGTTTTTACCGCAAGAAACGACGATTTTTACAATTGGACGATTTACGCAAACAAACCCATATTCCTCTGCATGCGAACGTGAAATTGTTGTTATATATAGGTGAATCCACATGAATTTAACATTTTTTTAAGAAATTAGACAAATCCCACGGAATTTGTAGATTTTATTGATATTTATATAGTTAAAATCTCGCAAAAACGAAATTTTTTGAAGGATTTTTTTTTGTGGGGAAAATCGAAACCAGTGATATAATACAGTTCAATCATGTATACTAAACACTCTGTCAAAGAATTAGCACAATCGGTTGGAATATAGAGATTTTATTAACGTTTATAGCAAAATCGTGTTTTTACCGCAAGAAACGACGATTTTTACAATTGGACGATTTACACAAACATACCCTTATTCCTCCGCATGCGAACGTGAAATTGTTGATATATATAGGTGAATCCACATGAATTTAACATTTTTTTAAGAAATTAGACAAATCCCACGGAATTTGTAGATTATATTGATATTTATATAGTTAAAAAACTCGAAAAAACGAAATTTTTTGAAGGATTTTTTTTTTTGTGGGGAAATTCGAAACCAGTGACATAATACAGTTCAATCATGTATACTAAACACTCTGTGAAAGAATTAGCACAATCGGTTGGAATATAGAGATTGTATTAACGTTTATAGCAAAATCGTGTTTTTACCGCAAGAAACAACGATTTTTACAATTTGACCATTTTCACAAACAAACCCATATTCCTCTGCATGCGAACGTGAAATTGTTGTTATATATAGGTGACTCCACATGAATTTAACATTTTTTTAAGAAATTAGACAAATCCCCCGGAATTTGTAGATTTTATTGATATTTATATAGTTAAAATCTCGCAAAAACGAAATTTTTTGAAGGATTTTTTTTTGTGGGGAAAATCGAAACCAGTGACATAATACAGTTCAATCATGTATACTAAACACTCTGTCAAAGAATTAGCACAATCGGTTGGAATATAGAGATTTTATTAACGTTTATAGCAAAATCGTGTTTTTACCGCAAGAAACGACGATTTTTACAATTGGACGATTTACACAAACAAACCCTAATTCCTCCGCATGCGAACGTGAAATTGTTGTTATATATAGGTGAATCCACATGAATTTAACATTTTTTTAAGAAATTAGACAAATCCCACGGAATTTGTAGATTATATTGATATTTATATAGTTAAAAAACTCGAAAAAACGAAATTTTTTGAAGGATTTTTTTTTTGTGGGGAAATTCGAAACCAGTGACATAATACAGTTCAATCATGTATACTAAACACTCTGTGAAAGAATTAGCACAATCGGTTGGAATATAGAGGTTTTATTAACGTTTATAGCAAAATCGTGTTTTTACCGCAAGAAACAACGATTTTTACAATTTGACCATTTTCACAAACAAACCCATATTCCTCTGCATGCGAACGTGAAACTGTTGTTATATATAGGTGACTCCACATGAATTTAACATTTTTTTAAGAAATTAGACAAATCCCCCGGAATTTGTAGATTTTATTGATATTTATATAGTTAAAATCTCGCAAAAACGAAATTTTTTGAAGGATTTTTTTTTGTGGGGAAAATCGAAACCAGTGATATAATACAGTTCAATTATGTATACTAAACACTCTGTGAAAGAATTAGCACAATCGGTTGGAATATAGAGATTTTATTAACGTTTATAACAAAATCGTGTTTTTACCGCAAGAAACGACGATTTTTACAATTGGACGATTTACACAAACAAACCCATATTCCTCTGCATGCGAACGTGAAATTGTTGTTATATACAGGTGACTCCACATGAATTCAACATTTTTTTAAGAAATTAGACAAATCCCACGGAATTTGTAGATTTTATTGATAATTATATAGTTAAAAAACTCGCAAAAACGAAATTTTTTGAAGGATTTTTTTTGTGGGGAAAATCGAAACCAGTGACATAATACAGTTCAATCATGTATACTAAACACTCTGTGAAAGAATTAGCACAATCGGTTGGAATATAGAGATTTTATTAACGTTTATAACAAAATCGTGTTTTTACCGCAAGAAACGACGATTTTTACAATTGGACGATTTACACAAACAAACCCATATTCCTCTGCATGCGAACGTGAAATTGTTGTTATATATAGGTGAATCCACATGAATTTAACATTTTTTTAAGAAATTAGACAAATCCCACGGAATTTGTAGATTTTATTGATATTTATATAGTTAAAATCTCGCAAAAACGAAATTTTTTGAAGGATTTTTTTTTTGTGGGGAAAATCGAAACCAGTGATATAATACAGTTCAATTATGTATACTAAACACTCTGTGAAAGTATTAGCACAATCGGTTGGAATAAAGAGATTTTATTAACGTTTAAACAAAATCGTGTTTTTACCGCAAGAAGCGACGATTTTTACAATTGGACGATTTACACAAACAAACCCATATTCCTCTGCATGCGAACGTGAAATTGTTGTTATATACAGGTGACTCCACATGAATTTAACATTTTTTTAAGAAATTAGACAAATCCCACGGAATTTGTAGATTATATTGATATTTATATAGTTAAAAAACTCGCAAAAACGAAATTTTTTGAAGGATTTTTTTTGTGGGGAAAATCGAAACCAGTGACATAATACAGTTCAATCATGTATACTAAACACTCTGTGAAAGAATTAGCACAATCGGTTGGAATATAGAGATTTTAATAGCGTTTATAGCAAAATCGTGTTTTTACCGCAAGAAACGACGATTTTTACAATTTGACGATTTTCACGAACAAACCCATATTCCTCCGCATGCGAACGTGAAATTGTTGTTATATATAGGTGACTCCACGTGAATTTAACATTTTTTTAAGAAATTAGACAAATCCCCCGGAATTTGTAGATTTTATTGATATTTATATAGTTAAAATCTCGCAAAAACGAAATTTTTTGAAGGATTTTTTTTTTGTGGGGAAAATCGAAACCAGTGATATAATACAGTTCTATCATGTATACTAAACACTCTGTCCAAGTATTAGCACAAAAGGTTGGAATATAGAGATTTTATTAATGTTTATAGCAAAATCGTGTTTTTACCGCAAGAAACGACGATTTTTACAATTGGACGATTTACACAAACAAACCCATATTCCTCTGCATGCGAACGTGAAATTGTTGTTATATATAGGTGAATCCACATGAATTTAACATTTTTTTAAGAAATTAGACAATTCCCACGGAATTTGTAGATTTTATTGATATTTATATAGTTAAAAAACTCGCAAAAACGAAATTTTTTCAAGGATTTTTTTTGTGGGGAAAATCGAAACCAGTGACATAATACAGTTCAATCATGTATACTAAACACTCTGTGAAAGAATTAGCACAATCGGTTGGAATATAGAGATTTTATTAACGTTTATAACAAAATCGTGTTTTTACCGCAAGAAACGACGATTTTTACAATTGGACGATTGACACAAACAAACCCATATTCCTCTGCATGCGAACGTGAAATTGTTGTTATATATAGGTGATTCCAAATGAATTTAACATTTTTTTAAGAAATTAGACAAATCCCACGGAATTTGTAGATTATATTGATATTTACATAGTTAAAAAACTCGAAAAAACGAAATTATTTGAAGGATTTTTTTTTTGTGGGGAAATTCGAAACCAGTGACATAATACAGTTCAATCATGTATACTAAACACTCTGTGAAAGAATTAGCACAATCGGTTGGAATATATAGATTTTATTAACGTTTATAGCAAAATCGTGTTTTTACCGCAAGAAACAACGATTTTTACAATTGGACGATTTACTCAAACAAACCCATATTCCTCTGCATGCGAACGTGAAATTGTTGTTATATATAGGTGACTCCACATGAATTTAACATTTTTTTAAGAAATTAGACAAATCCCACGGAATTTGTAGATTTTATTGATATTTATATAGTTAAAATCTCGCAAAAACGAAATTTTTTGAAGGATTTTTTTTTGTGGGGAAAATCGAAACCAGTGATATAATACAGTTCAATTATGTATACTAAACACTCTGTGAAAGAATTAGCACAATCGGTTGGAATATAGAGATTTTATTAACGTTTATAACAAAATCGTGTTTTTACCGCAAGAAACGACGATTTTTACAATTGGACGATTTACACAAACAAACCCATATTCCTCTGCATGCGAACGTGAAATTGTTGTTATATACAGGTGACTCGACATGAATTTAACATTTTTTTAAGAAATTAGACAAATCCCACGGAATTTGTAGATTTTATTGATATTTATATAGTTAAAATCTCGCAAAAACGAAATTTTTTGAAGGATTTTTTTTTGTGGGGAAAATCGAAACCAGTGACATAATACAGTTCAATTAAGTATACTAAACACTCTGTGAAAGTATTAGCACAATCGGTTGGAATATAGAGATTTTATTAACGTTTAAACAAAATCGTGTTTTTACCGCAAGAAACGACGATTTTTACAATTGGACGATTTACACAAACAAACCCATATTCCTCTGCATGCGAACGTGAAATTGTTGTTATATACAGGTGATTCCACATGAATTTAACATTTTTTTAAGAAATTAGACAAATCCCACGGAATTTGTAGATTTTATTGATATTTATATAGTTAAAATCTCGCAAAAACGAAATTTTTTGAAGGATTTTTTTTTGTGGGGAAAATCGAAACCAGTGACATAATACAGTTCAATTATGTATACTAAACACTCTGTGAAAGTATTAGCACAATCGGTTGGAATATAGAGATTTTATTAACGTTTAAACAAAATCGTGTTTTTACCGCAAGAAACGACGATTTTTACAATTGGACGATTTACACAAACAAACCCATATTCCTCTGCATGCGAACGTGAAATTGTTGTTATATACAGGTGATTCCACATGAATTTAACATTTTTTAAAGAAATTAGACAAATCCCACGGAATTTGTAGATTATATTGATATTTATATAGTTAAAAAACTCGCAAAAACGAAATTTTTTGAAGGATTTTTTTTTTGTGGGGAAAATCGAAACCAGTGACATAATACAGTTCAATCATGTATACTAAACACTCTGTGAAAGAATTAGCACAATCGGTTGGAATATAGAGATTTTATTAGCGTTTATAGCAAAATCGTGTTTTTACCGCAAGAAACGACGATTTTTACAATTTGACGATTTTCACGAACAAACCCATATTCCTCTGCATGGGAACGTGAAATTGTTGTTATATATAGGTGACTCCACGTGAATTTAACATTTTTTTAAGAAATTAGACAAATCCCCCGGAATTTGTAGATTTTATTGATATTTATATAGTTAAAATCTCGCAAAAACGAAATTTTTTGAAGGATTTTTTTTTTTGTGGGGAAAATCGAAACCAGTGATATAATACAGTTCAATCATGTATACTAAACACTCTGTCCAAGAATTAGCACAAAAGGTTGGAATATAGAGATTTTATTAATGTTTATAGCAAAATCGTGTTTTTACCGCAAGAAACGACGATTTTTACAATTGGACGATTTACACAAACAAACCCATATTCCTCTGCATGCGAACGTGAAATTGTTGTTATATATAGGTGAATCCACATGAATTTAACATTTTTTTAAGAAATTAGACAAATCCCACGGAATTTGTAGATTTTATTGATATTTATATAGTTAAAATCTCGCAAAAACGAAATTTTTTGAAGGATTTTTTTTTGTGGGGAAAATCGAAACCAGTGACATAATACAGTTCAATTATGTATACTAAACACTCTGTCCAAGAATTAGCACAATCGGTTGGAATATAGAGATTTTATTAACGTTTATCACAAAATCGTGTTTTTACCGCAAGAAACGACGATTTTTACAATTGGACGATTTACACAAACAAACCCATATTCCTCTGCATGCGAACGTGAAATTGTTGTTATATACAGGTGACTCCACATGAATTTAACATTTTTTTAAGAAATTAGACAAATCCCACGGAATTTGTAGATTTTATTGATATTTATATAGTTAAAATCTCGCAAAAACGAAATTTTTTGAAGGATTTTTTTTTTTGTTGGGAAAATCGAAACCAGTGATATAATACAGTTCAATCATGTATACTAAACCCTCTGTCAAAGAATTAGCACAATCGGTTGGAATATAGAGATTTTATTAACGTTTATAGCAAAATCGTGTTTTTACCGCAAGAAACGACGATTTTTACAATTGGACGATTTACACAAACAAACCCATATTCCTCTGCATGCGAAAGTGAAATTGTTGTTATATATAGGTGAATCCACATGAATTTAACATTTTTTTAAGAAATTAGACAAATCCCACGGAATTTGTAGATTTTATTGATATTTATATAGTTAAAAAACTCGCAAAAACGAAATTTTTTGAAGGATTTTTTTTGTGGGGAAAATCGAAACCAGTGACATAATACAGTTCAATCATGTATACTAAACACTCTGTGAAAGAATTAGCACAATCGGTTGGAATATAGAGATTTTATTAACGTTTATAACAAAATCGTGTTTTTACCGCAAGAAACGACGATTTTTACAATTGGACGATTTACACAAAGAAACCCATATTCCTCTGCATGCGAACGTGAAATTGTTGTTATATACAGGTGACTCCACATGAATTTAACATTTTTATAAGAAAATAGACATTCCCACGGAATTTGTATATTTTATAAATATTTATATAGTTAATAATCTCGCAAAAACGAAATTTTTTGAAGGATTTTTTTTTGTGGGGAAAATCGAAACCAGTGATATAATACAGTTCAATCATGTATACTAAACACTCTGTCAAAGAATTAGCAAAATCGGTTGGAATATAGAGATTTTATTAACGTTTATAGCAAAATCGTGTTTTTACCGCAAGAAACGACGATTTTTACAATTGGACGATTTACACAAACAAACCCTTATTCCTCCGCATGCGAACGTGAAATTGTTGTTATATATAGGTGAATCCACATGAATTTAACATTTTTTTAAGAAATTAGACAAATCCCACGGAATTTGTAGATTATATTGATATGTATATAGTTAAAAAACTCGAAAAAACGAAATTTTTTGAAGGATTTTTTTTTGTGGGGAAATTCGAAACCAGTGACATAATACAGTTCAGTCATGTATACTAAACACTCTGTGAAAGAATTAGCACAATCGGTTGGAATATAGAGATTTTTTTAACGTTTATAGCAAAATCGTGTTTTTACCGCAAGAAACAACGATTTTTACAATTTGACCATTTTCACAAACAAACCCATATTCCTCTGCATGCGAACGTGAAATTGTTGTTATATATAGGTGACTCCACATGAATTTAACATTTTTTTAAGAAATTAGACAAATCCCCCGGAATTTGTAGATTTTATTGATATTTATATAGTTAAAATCTCGGAAAAACGAAATTTTTTGAAGGATTTTTTTTTGTGGGGAAAATCGAAACCAGTGATATAATACAGTTCAATTATGTATACTAAACACTCTGTGAAAGAATTAGCACAATCGGTTGGAATATAGAGATTTTATTAACGTTTATAACAAAATCGTGTTTTTACCGCAAGAAACGACGATTTTTACAATTGGACGATTTACACAAACAAACCCATATTCCTCTGCATGCGAACGTGAAATTGTTGTTATATACAGGTGACTCCACATGAATTTAACATTTTTTTTAAGAAATTAGACAAATCCCACGGAATTTGTAGATTATATTGATATTTATATAGTTAAAAAACTCGCAAAAACGAAATTTTTTGAAGGATTTTTTTTTGTGGGGAAAATCGAAACCAGTGACATAAAACAGTTCAATCATGTATACTAAACACTCTGTGAAGGAATTAGCACAATCGGTTGGAATATAGAGATTTTATTAGCGTTTATAGCAAAATCGTGTTTTTACCGCAAGAAACGACGATTTTTACAATTTGACGATTTTCACGAACAAACCCATATTCCTCTGCATGCGAACGTGAAATTGTTGTTATATATAGGTGACTCCACATGAATTTAACATTTTTTAAAGAAATTAGACAAATCCCCCGCAATTTGTAGATTTTATTGATATTTATATAGTTTAAATCTCGCAAAAACGAAATTTTTTGAAAAATTTTTTTTTGTGGGGAAAATCGAAACCAGTGATATAATACAGTTCAATCATGTATACTAAACTCTCTGTCCAAGAATTAGCACAATCGGTTGGAATATAGAGATTTTATTAATGTTTATAGCAAAATCGTGTTTTTACCGCAAGAAACGACGATTTTTACAATTGGACGATTTACACAAACAAACCCATATTCCTCTGCATGCGAACGTAAAATTGTTGTTATATATAGGTGAATCCACATGAATTTAACATTTTTTTAAGAAATTAGACAAATCCCACGGAATTTGTAGATTTTATTAATATTTATATAGTTAAAATCTCGCAAAAACGAAATTTTTTGAAGGATTTTTTTTGTGGGGAAAATCGAAACCAGTGATATAATACAGTTCAATTATGTATACTAAACACTCTGTGAAAGAATTAGCACAATCGGTTGGAATATAGAGATTTTATTAACGTTTATAACAAAATCGTGTTTTTACCGCAAGAAACGACGATTTTTACAATTGGACGATTTACACAAACAAACCCATATTCCTCTGCATGCGAACGTGAAATTGTTGTTAAATACAGGTGACTCCACATGAATTTATTTTTTTAAGAAATTAGACAAATCCCACGGAATTTGTAGATTTTATTGATATTTATATAGTTAAAATCTCGCAAAAACGAAATTTTTTGAAGGATTTTTTTTTGTGGGGAAAATCGAAACCAGTGATATAATACAGTTCAATCATGTATACTAAACACTCTGTCAAAGAATTAGCACAATCGGTTGGAATATAGAGATTTTATTAACGTTTATAGCAAAATCGTGTTTTTACCGCAAGAAACGACGATTTTTACAATTGGACGATTTACACAAACAAACCCATATTCCTCTGCATGCGAAAGTGAAATTGTTGTTATATATAGGTGAATCGACATGAATTTAACATTTTTTTAAGAAATTAGACAAATCCCACGGAATTTGTAGATTTTATTGATATTTATATAGTTAAAAAACTCGCAAAAACGAAATTTTTTGAAGGATTTTTTTTTGTGGGGAAAATCGAAACCAGTGACATAATACAGTTCAATCATGTATACTAAACACTCTGTGAAAGAATTAGCACAATCGGTTGGAATATAGAGATTTTATAAACGTTTATAACAAAATCGTGTTTTTACCGCAAGAAATGACGATTTTTACAATTGGACGATTTACACAAAGAAACCCAAATTCCTCTGCATGCGAACGTGAAATTGTTGTTATATACAGGTGACTCCACATGAATTTAACATTTTTTTAAGAAATTAGACAAATCCCACGGAATTTGTATATTTTATAAATATTTATATAGTTAATAATCTCGCAAAAACGAAATTTTTTGAAGGATTTTTTTTTGTGGGGAAAATCGAAACCAGTGATATAATACAGTTCAATCATGTATACTAAACACTCTGTCAAAGAATTAGCACAATCGGTTGGAATATAGAGATTTTATTAACGTTTATAGCAAAATCGTGTTTTTACCGCAAGAAACGACGATTTTTACAATTGGACGATTTACACAAACAAACCCTTATTCCTCCGCATGCGAACGTGAAATTGTTGTTATATATAGGTGAATCCACATGAATTTAACATTTTTTTAAGAAATTAGACAAATCCCACGGAATTTGTAGATTGTATTGATATTTATATAGTTAAAAAACTCGAAAAAACGAAATTTTTGGAAGGATTTTTTTTTGTGGGGAAATTCGAAACCAGTGACATAATACAGTTCAATCATGTATACTAAACACTCTGTGAAAGAATTAGCACAATCGGATGGAATATAGAGATTTTATTAACGTTTATAGCAAAATCGTGTTTTTACCGCAAGAAACAACGATTTTTACAATTTGACCATTTTCTCAAACAAACCCATATTCCTCTGCATGCGAACGTGAAATTGTTGTTATATATAGGTGACTCCACATGAATTTAACATTTTTTTAAGAAATTAGACAAATCCCCTGGAAATTGTAGATTTTATTGATATTTATATAGTTAAAATCTCGCAAAAACGAAATTTTTTGAAGGATTTTTTTTTGTGGGGAAAATCGAAAACAGTGATATAATACAGTTCAATCATGTATAGTAAACACTCTGTCCAAGAATTAGCACAAAAAGTTGGAATATAGAGATTTTATTAATGTTTATAGCAAAATCATGTTTTTACCGCAAGAAACGACGATTTTTACAATTGGACGATTTACGCAAACAAACCCATATTCCTCTGCATGCGAACGTGAAATTGTTGTTATATATACGTGAATCCACATGAATTTAACATTTTTTTAAGAAATTAGACAAATCCCACGGAATTTGTAGATTTTATTGATATTTATATAGTTAAAATCTCGCAAAAACGAAATTTTTTGAAGGATTTTTTTTTGTGGGGAAAATCGAAACCAGTGATATAATACAGTTCAATTATGTATATTAAACACTCTGTGAAAGAATTAGCACAATCGGTTGGAATATAGAGATTTTATTAACGTTTATAACAAAATCGTGTTTTTACAGCAAGAAACGACGATTTTTACAATTGGACGATTTACACAAACAAACCCATATTCCTCTGCATGCGAACGTGAAATTGTTGTTATATACAGGTGACTCCACATGAATTTAACATTTTTTTAAGAAATTAGACAAATCCCACGGAATTTGTAGATTTTATTGATATTTATATAGTTAAAATCTCGCAAAAACGAAATTTTTTGAAGGATTTTTTTTTGTGGGGAAAATCGAAACCAGTGATATAATACAGTTCAATCATGTATACTAAACCCTCTGTCAAAGAATTAGCACAATCGGTTGGAATATAGAGATTTTATTAACGTTTATAGCAAAATCGTGTTTTTACCGCAAGAAACGACGATTTTTACAATTGGACGATTTACACAAACAAACCCATATTCCTCTGCATGCGAAAGTGAAATTGTTGTGATATATAGGTGAATCCACATGAATTTAACATTTTTTTAAGAAATTAGACAAATCCCACGGAATTTGTAGATTTTATTGATATTTATATAGTTAAAAAACTCGCAAAAACGAAATTTTTTGAAGGATTTTTTTTGTGGGGAAAATCGAAACCAGTGACATAATACAGTTCAATCTTGTATACTAAACACTCTGTGAAAGAATTAGCACAATCGGTTGGAATATAGAGATTTTATTAACGTTTATAACAAAATCGTGTTTTTACCGCAAGAAACGACGATTTTTACAATTGGACGATTTACACAAAGAAACCCATATTCCTCTGCATGCGAACGTGAAATTGTTGTTATATATAGGTAACTCCACATGAATTTAACATTTTTATAAGAAATTAGACAAATCCCACGGAATTTGTATATTTTATAAATATTTATATAGTTAATAATCTCGCAAAAACGAAATTTTTTGAAGGATTTTTTTTTGTGGGGAAAATCGAAACCAGTGATATAATACAGTTCAATCATGTATACTAAACACTCTGTCAAAGAATTAGCACAATCGGTTGGAATATAGAGATTTTATTAACGTTTATAGCAAAATCGTGTTTTTACCGCAAGAAACGACGATTTTTACAATTGGACGATTTACACAAACAAACCCTAATTCCTCCGCATGCGAACGTGAAATTGTTGTTATATATAGGTGAATCCACATGAATTTAACATTTTTTTAAGAAATTAGACAAATCCCACGGAATTTGTAGATTATATTGATATTTATATAGTTAAAAAACTCGAAAAAACGAAATTTTTTGAAGGATTTTTTTTTGTGGGGAAATTCGAAACCAGTGACATAATACAGTTCAATCATGTATACTAAACACTCTGTGAAAGAATTAGCAAAATCGGTTGGAATATAGAGGTTTTATTAACGTTTATAGCAAAATCGTGTTTTTACCGCAAGAAACAACGATTTTTACAATTTGACCATTTTCACAAACAAACCCATATTCCTCTGCATGCGAACGTGAAATTGTTGTTATATATAGGTGACTCCACATGAATTTAACATTTTTTTAAGAAATTAGACAAATCCCCCGGAATTTGTAGATTTTATTGATATTTATATAGTTAAAATCTCGCAAAAACGAAATTTTTTGAAGGATTTTTTTTTGTGGGGAAAATCGAAACCAGTGATATAATACAGTTCAATTATGTATACTAAACACTCTGTGAAAGAATTAGCACAATCGGTTGGAATATAGAGATTTTATTAACGTTTATAACAAAATCGTGTTTTTACCGCAAGAAACGACGATTTTTACAATTGGACGATTTACACAAACAAACCCATATTCCTCTGCATGCGAACGTGAAATTGTTGTTATATACAGGTGACTCCACATGAATTCAACATTTTTTTAAGAAATTAGACAAATCCCACGGAATTTGTAGATTTTATTGATATTTATATAGTTAAAAAACTCGCAAAAACGAAATTTTTTGAAGGATTTTGTTTGTGGGGAAAATCGAAACCAGTGACATAATACAGTTCAATCATGTATACTAAACACTCTGTGAAAGAATTAGCACAATCGGTTGGAATATAGAGATTTTATTAACGTTTATAACAAAATCGTGTTTTTACCGCAAGAAACGACGATTTTTACAATTGGACGATTTACACAAACAAACCCATATTCCTCTGCATGCGAACGTGAAATTGTTGTTATATATAGGTGAATCCACATGAATTTAACATTTTTTTAAGAAATTAGACAAATCCCACGGAATTTGTAGATTTTATTGATATTTATATAGTTAAAATCTCGCAAAAACGAAATTTTTTGAAGGATTTTTTTTTTGTGGGGAAAATCGAAACCAGTGATATAATACAGTTCAATTATGTATACTAAACACTCTGTGAAAGTATTAGCACAATCGGTTGGAATAAAGAGATTTTATTAACGTTTAAACAAAATCGTGTTTTTACCGCAAGAAGCGACGATTTTTACAATTGGACGATTTACACAAACAAACCCATATTCCTCTGCATGCGAACGTGAAATTGTTGTTATATACAGGTGACTCCACATGAATTTAACATTTTTTTAAGAAATTAGACAAATCCCACGGAATTTGTAGATTATATTGATATTTATATAGTTAAAAAACTCGCAAAAACGAAATTTTTTGAAGGATTTTTTTTTGTGGGGAAAATCGAAACCAGTGACATAATACAGTTCAATCATGTATACTAAACACTCTGTGAAAGAATTAGCACAATCGGTTGGAATATAGAGATTTTAATAGCGTTTATAGCAAAATCGTGTTTTTACCGCAAGAAACGACGATTTTTACAATTTGACGATTTTCACGAACAAACCCATATTCCTCCGCATGCGAACGTGAAATTGTTGTTATATATAGGTGACTCCACGTGAATTTAACATTTTTTTAAGAAATTAGACAAATCCCCCGGAATTTGTAGATTTTATTGATATTTATATAGTTAAAATCTCGCAAAAACGAAATTTTTTGAAGGATTTTTTTTTTGTGGGGAAAATCGAAACCAGTGATATAATACAGTTCTATCATGTATACTAAACACTCTGTCCAAGTATTAGCACAAAAGGTTGGAATATAGAGATTTTATTAATGTTTATAGCAAAATCGTGTTTTTACCGCAAGAAACGACGATTTTTACAATTGGACGATTTACACAAACAAACCCATATTCCTCTGCATGCGAACGTGAAATTGTTGTTATATATAGGTGAATCCACATGAATTTAACATTTTTTTAAGAAATTAGACAAATCCCACGGAATTTGTAGATTTTATTGATATTTATATAGTTAAAAACTCGCAAAAACAAAATTTTTTGAAGGATTTTTTTTGTGGGGAAAATCGAAACCAGTGACATAATACAGTTCAATCATGTATACTAAACACTCTGTGAAAGAATTAGCACAATCGGTTGGAATATAGAGATTTTATTAACGTTTATAACAAAATCGTGTTTTTACCGCAAGAAACGACGATTTTTACAATTGGACGATTGACACAAACAAACCCATATTCCTCTGCATGCGAACGTGAAATTGTTGTTATATATAGGTGATTCCAAATGAATTTAACATTTTTTTAAGAAATTAGACAAATCCCACGGAATTTGTAGATTATATTGATATTTACATAGTTAAAAAACTCGAAAAAACGAAATTATTTGAAGGATTTTTTTTTTGTGGGGAAATTCGAAACCAGTGACATAATACAGTTCAATCATGTATACTAAACACTCTGTGAAAGAATTAGCACAATCGGTTGGAATATATAGATTTTATTAACGTTTATAGCAAAATCGTGTTTTTACCGCAAGAAACAACGATTTTTACAATTGGACGATTTACTCAAACAAACCCATATTCCTCTGCATGCGAACGTGAAATTGTTGTTATATATAGGTGACTCCACATGAATTTAACATTTTTTTAAGAAATTAGACAAATCCCACGGAATTTGTAGATTTTATTGATATTTATATAGTTAAAATCTCGCAAAAACGAAATTTTTTGAAGGATTTTTTTTTGTGGGGAAAATCGAAACCAGTGATATAATACAGTTCAATTATGTATACTAAACACTCTGTGAAAGAATTAGCACAATCGGTTGGAATATAGAGATTTTATTAACGTTTATAACAAAATCGTGTTTTTACCGCAAGAAACGACGATTTTTACAATTGGACGATTTACACAAACAAACCCATATTCCTCTGCATGCGAACGTGAAATTGTTGTTATATACAGGTGACTCGACATGAATTTAACATTTTTTTAAGAAATTAGACAAATCCCCTGGAATTTGTAGATTTTATTGATATTTATATAGTTAAAATCTCGCAAAAACGAAATTTTTTGAAGGATTTTTTTTTGTGGGGAAAATCGAAACCAGTGACATAATACAGTTCAATTAAGTATACTAAACACTCTGTGAAAGTATTAGCACAATCGGTTGGAATATAGAGATTTTATTAACGTTTAAACAAAATCGTGTTTTTACCGCAAGAAACGACGATTTTTACAATTGGACGATTTACACAAACAAACCCATATTCCTCTGCATGCGAACGTGAAATTGTTGTTATATACAGGTGATTCCACATGAATTTAACATTTTTTTAAGAAATGAGACAAATCCCACGGAATTTGTAGATTTTATTGATATTTATATAGTTAAAATCTCGCAAAAACGAAATTTTTTGAAGGATTTTTTTTTGTGGGGAAAATCGAAACCAGTGACATAATACAGTTCAATTATGTATACTAAACACTCTGTGAAAGTATTAGCACAATCGGTTGGAATATAGAGATTTTATTAACGTTTAAACAAAATCGTGTTTTTACCGCAAGAAACGACGATTTTTACAATTGGACGATTTACACAAACAAACCCATATTCCTCTGCATGCGAACGTGAAATTGTTGTTATATACAGGTGATTCCACATGAATTTAACATTTTTTAAAGAAATTAGACAAATCCCACGGAATTTGTAGATTATATTGATATTTATATAGTTAAAAAACTCGCAAAAACGAAATTTTTTGAAGGATTTTTTTTTGTGGGGAAAATCGAAACCAGTGACATAATACAGTTCAATCATGTATACTAAACACTCTGTGAAAGAATTAGCACAATCGGTTGGAATATAGAGATTTTATTAGCGTTTATAGCAAAATCGTGTTTTTACCGCAAGAAACGACGATTTTTACAATTTGACGATTTTCACGAACAAACCCATATTCCTCTGCATGGGAACGTGAAATTGTTGTTATATATAGGTGACTCCACGTGAATTTAACATTTTTTTAAGAAATTAGACAAATCCCCCGGGAATTTGTAGATTTTATTGATATTTATATAGTTAAAATCTCGCAAAAACGAAATTTTTTGAAGGATTTTTTTTTTGTGGGGAAAATCGAAACCAGTGATATAATACAGTTCAATAATGTATACTAAACACTCTGTCCAAGAATTAGCACAAAAGGTTGGAATATAGAGATTTTATTAATGTTTATAGCAAAATCGTGTTTTTACCGCAAGAAACGACGATTTTTACAATTGGACGATTTACACAAACAAACCCATATTCCTCTGCATGCGAACGTGAAATTGTTGTTATATATAGGTGAATCCACATGAATTTAACATTTTTTTAAGAAATTAGACAAATCCCACGGAATTTGTAGATTTTATTGATATTTATATAGTTAAAATCTCGCAAAAACGAAATTTTTTGAAGGATTTTTTTTTGTGGGGAAAATCGAAACCAGTGACATAATACAGTTCAATTATGTATACTAAACACTCTGTCCAAGAATTAGCACAATCGGTTGGAATATAGAGATTTTATTAACGTTTATCACAAAATCGTGTTTTTACCGCAAGAAACGACGATTTTTACAATTGGACGATTTACACAAACAAACCCATATTCCTCTGCATGCGAACGTGAAATTGTTGTTATATACAGGTGACTCCACATGAATTTAACATTTTTTTAAGAAATTAGACAAATCCCACGGAATTTGTAGATTTTATTGATATTTATATAGTTAAAATCTCGCAAAAACGAAATTTTTTGAAGGATTTTTTTTTTGTGGGGAAAATCGAAACCAGTGATATAATACAGTTCAATCATGTATACTAAACCCTCTGTCAAAGAATTAGCACAATCGGTTGGAATATAGAGATTTTATTAACGTTTATAGCAAAATCGTGTTTTTACCGCAAGAAACGACGATTTTTACAATTGGACGATTTACACAAACAAACCCATATTCCTCTGCATGCGAACGTGAAATTGTTGTTATATATAGGTGAATCCACATGAATTTAACATTTTTTTAAGAAATTAGACAAATCCCACGGAATTTGTAGATTTTATTGATATTTATATAGTTAAAATCTCGCAAAAACGAAATTTTTTGAAGGATTTTTTTTTGTGGGGAAAATCGAAACCAGTGATATAATACAGTTCAATTATGTATACTAAACACTCTGTGAAAGAATTAGCACAATCGGTTGGAATATAGAGATTTTATTAACGTTTATAACAAAATCGTGTTTTTACCGCAAGAAACGACGATTTTTACAATTGGACGATTTACACAAACAAACCCATATTCCTCTGCATGCGAACGTGAAATTGTTGTTATATACAGGTGACTCCACATGAATTCAACATTTTTTTAAGAAATTAGACAAATCCCACGGAATTTGTAGATTTTATTGATATTTATATAGTTAAAAAACTCGCAAAAACGAAATTTTTTGAAGGATTTTGTTTGTGGGGAAAATCGAAACCAGTGACATAATACAGTTCAATCATGTATACTAAACACTCTGTGAAAGAATTAGCACAATCGGTTGGAATATAGAGATTTTATTAACGTTTATAACAAAATCGTGTTTTTACCGCAAGAAACGACGATTTTTACAATTGGACGATTTACACAAACAAACCCATATTCCTCTGCATGCGAACGTGAAATTGTTGTTATATATAGGTGAATCCACATGAATTTAACATTTTTTTAAGAAATTAGACAAATCCCACGGAATTTGTAGATTTTATTGATATTTATATAGTTAAAATCTCGCAAAAACGAAATTTTTTGAAGGATTTTTTTTTTGTGGGGAAAATCGAAACCAGTGATATAATACAGTTCAATTATGTATACTAAACACTCTGTGAAAGTATTAGCACAATCGGTTGGAATAAAGAGATTTTATTAACGTTTAAACAAAATCGTGTTTTTACCGCAAGAAGCGACGATTTTTACAATTGGACGATTTACACAAACAAACCCATATTCCTCTGCATGCGAACGTGAAATTGTTGTTATATACAGGTGACTCCACATGAATTTAACATTTTTTTAAGAAATTAGACAAATCCCACGGAATTTGTAGATTATATTGATATTTATATAGTTAAAAAACTCGCAAAAACGAAATTTTTTGAAGGATTTTTTTTTGTGGGGAAAATCGAAACCAGTGACATAATACAGTTCAATCATGTATACTAAACACTCTGTGAAAGAATTAGCACAATCGGTTGGAATATAGAGATTTTAATAGCGTTTATAGCAAAATCGTGTTTTTACCGCAAGAAACGACGATTTTTACAATTTGACGATTTTCACGAACAAACCCATATTCCTCCGCATGCGAACGTGAAATTGTTGTTATATATAGGTGACTCCACGTGAATTTAACATTTTTTTAAGAAATTAGACAAATCCCCCGGAATTTGTAGATTTTATTGATATTTATATAGTTAAAATCTCGCAAAAACGAAATTTTTTGAAGGATTTTTTTTTTGTGGGGAAAATCGAAACCAGTGATATAATACAGTTCTATCATGTATACTAAACACTCTGTCCAAGTATTAGCACAAAAGGTTGGAATATAGAGATTTTATTAATGTTTATAGCAAAATCGTGTTTTTACCGCAAGAAACGACGATTTTTACAATTGGACGATTTACACAAACAAACCCATATTCCTCTGCATGCGAACGTGAAATTGTTGTTATATATAGGTGAATCCACATGAATTTAACATTTTTTTAAGAAATTAGACAAATCCCACGGAATTTGTAGATTTTATTGATATTTATATAGTTAAAAACTCGCAAAAACAAAATTTTTTGAAGGATTTTTTTTGTGGGGAAAATCGAAACCAGTGACATAATACAGTTCAATCATGTATACTAAACACTCTGTGAAAGAATTAGCACAATCGGTTGGAATATAGAGATTTTATTAACGTTTATAACAAAATCGTGTTTTTACCGCAAGAAACGACGATTTTTACAATTGGACGATTGACACAAACAAACCCATATTCCTCTGCATGCGAACGTGAAATTGTTGTTATATATAGGTGATTCCAAATGAATTTAACATTTTTTTAAGAAATTAGACAAATCCCACGGAATTTGTAGATTATATTGATATTTACATAGTTAAAAAACTCGAAAAAACGAAATTATTTGAAGGATTTTTTTTTTGTGGGGAAATTCGAAACCAGTGACATAATACAGTTCAATCATGTATACTAAACACTCTGTGAAAGAATTAGCACAATCGGTTGGAATATATAGATTTTATTAACGTTTATAGCAAAATCGTGTTTTTACCGCAAGAAACAACGATTTTTACAATTGGACGATTTACTCAAACAAACCCATATTCCTCTGCATGCGAACGTGAAATTGTTGTTATATATAGGTGACTCCACATGAATTTAACATTTTTTTAAGAAATTAGACAAATCCCACGGAATTTGTAGATTTTATTGATATTTATATAGTTAAAATCTCGCAAAAACGAAATTTTTTGAAGGATTTTTTTTTGTGGGGAAAATCGAAACCAGTGATATAATACAGTTCAATTATGTATACTAAACACTCTGTGAAAGAATTAGCACAATCGGTTGGAATATAGAGATTTTATTAACGTTTATAACAAAATCGTGTTTTTACCGCAAGAAACGACGATTTTTACAATTGGACGATTTACACAAACAAACCCATATTCCTCTGCATGCGAACGTGAAATTGTTGTTATATACAGGTGACTCGACATGAATTTAACATTTTTTTAAGAAATTAGACAAATCCCCTGGAATTTGTAGATTTTATTGATATTTATATAGTTAAAATCTCGCAAAAACGAAATTTTTTGAAGGATTTTTTTTTGTGGGGAAAATCGAAACCAGTGACATAATACAGTTCAATTAAGTATACTAAACACTCTGTGAAAGTATTAGCACAATCGGTTGGAATATAGAGATTTTATTAACGTTTAAACAAAATCGTGTTTTTACCGCAAGAAACGACGATTTTTACAATTGGACGATTTACACAAACAAACCCATATTCCTCTGCATGCGAAAGTGAAATTGTTGTTATATACAGGTGATTCCACATGAATTTAACATTTTTTTAAGAAATGAGACAAATCCCACGGAATTTGTAGATTTTATTGATATTTATATAGTTAAAATCTCGCAAAAACGAAATTTTTTGAAGGATTTTTTTTTGTGGGGAAAATCGAAACCAGTGACATAATACAGTTCAATTATGTATACTAAACACTCTGTGAAAGTATTAGCACAATCGGTTGGAATATAGAGATTTTATTAACGTTTAAACAAAATCGTGTTTTTACCGCAAGAAACGACGATTTTTACAATTGGACGATTTACACAAACAAACCCATATTCCTCTGCATGCGAACGTGAAATTGTTGTTATATACAGGTGATTCCACATGAATTTAACATTTTTTAAAGAAATTAGACAAATCCCACGGAATTTGTAGATTATATTGATATTTATATAGTTAAAAAACTCGCAAAAACGAAATTTTTTGAAGGATTTTTTTTTGTGGGGAAAATCGAAACCAGTGACATAATACAGTTCAATCATGTATACTAAACACTCTGTGAAAGAATTAGCACAATCGGTTGGAATATAGAGATTTTATTAGCGTTTATAGCAAAATCGTGTTTTTACCGCAAGAAACGACGATTTTTACAATTTGACGATTTTCACGAACAAACCCATATTCCTCTGCATGGGAACGTGAAATTGTTGTTATATATAGGTGACTCCACGTGAATTTAACATTTTTTTAAGAAATTAGACAAATCCCCCGGGAATTTGTAGATTTTATTGATATTTATATAGTTAAAATCTCGCAAAAACGAAATTTTTTGAAGGATTTTTTTTTTGTGGGGAAAATCGAAACCAGTGATATAATACAGTTCAATAATGTATACTAAACACTCTGTCCAAGAATTAGCACAAAAGGTTGGAATATAGAGATTTTATTAATGTTTATAGCAAAATCGTGTTTTTACCGCAAGAAACGACGATTTTTACAATTGGACGATTTACACAAACAAACCCATATTCCTCTGCATGCGAACGTGAAATTGTTGTTATATATAGGTGAATCCACATGAATTTAACATTTTTTTAAGAAATTAGACAAATCCCACGGAATTTGTAGATTTTATTGATATTTATATAGTTAAAATCTCGCAAAAACGAAATTTTTTGAAGGATTTTTTTTTGTGGGGAAAATCGAAACCAGTGACATAATACAGTTCAATTATGTATACTAAACACTCTGTCCAAGAATTAGCACAATCGGTTGGAATATAGAGATTTTATTAACGTTTATCACAAAATCGTGTTTTTACCGCAAGAAACGACGATTTTTACAATTGGACGATTTACACAAACAAACCCATATTCCTCTGCATGCGAACGTGAAATTGTTGTTATATACAGGTGACTCCACATGAATTTAACATTTTTTTAAGAAATTAGACAAATCCCACGGAATTTGTAGATTTTATTGATATTTATATAGTTAAAATCTCGCAAAAACGAAATTTTTTGAAGGATTTTTTTTTTGTGGGGAAAATCGAAACCAGTGATATAATACAGTTCAATCATGTATACTAAACCCTCTGTCAAAGAATTAGCACAATCGGTTGGAATATAGAGATTTTATTAACGTTTATAGCAAAATCGTGTTTTTACCGCAAGAAACGACGATTTTTACAATTGGACGATTTACACAAACAAACCCATATTCCTCTGCATGCGAAAGTGAAATTGTTGTTATATATAGGTGAATCCACATGAATTTAACATTTTTTTAAGAAATTAGACAAATCCCACGGAATTTGTAGATTTTATTGATATTTATATAGTTAAAAAACTCGCAAAAACGAAATTTTTTGAAGGATTTTTTTTGTGGGGAAAATCGAAACCAGTGACATAATACAGTTCAATCATGTATACTAAACACTCTGTGAAAGAATTAGCACAATCGGTTGGAATATAGAGATTTTATTAACGTTTATAACAAAATCGTGTTTTTACCGCAAGAAACGACGATTTTTACAATTGGACGATTTACACAAAGAAACCCATATTCCTCTGCATGCGAACGTGAAATTGTTGTTATATACAGGTGACTCCACATGAATTTAACATTTTTATAAGAAAATAGACATTCCCACGGAATTTGTATATTTTATAAATATTTATATAGTTAATAATCTCGCAAAAACGAAATTTTTTGAAGGATTTTTTTTTGTGGGGAAAATCGAAACCAGTGATATAATACAGTTCAATCATGTATACTAAACACTCTGTCAAAGAATTAGCAAAATCGGTTGGAATATAGAGATTTTATTAACGTTTATAGCAAAATCGTGTTTTTACCGCAAGAAACGACGATTTTTACAATTGGACGATTTACACAAACAAACCCTTATTCCTCCGCATGCGAACGTGAAATTGTTGTTATATATAGGTGAATCCACATGAATTTAACATTTTTTTAAGAAATTAGACAAATCCCACGGAATTTGTAGATTATATTTATATGTATATAGTTAAAAAACTCGAAAAAACGAAATTTTTTGAAGGATTTTTTTTTGTGGGGAAATTCGAAACCAGTGACATAATACAGTTCAGTCATGTATACTAAACACTCTGTGAAAGAATTAGCACAATCGGTTGGAATATAGAGATTTTTTTAACGTTTATAGCAAAATCGTGTTTTTACCGCAAGAAACAACGATTTTTACAATTTGACCATTTTCACAAACAAACCCATATTCCTCTGCATGCGAACGTGAAATTGTTGTTATATATAGGTGACTCCACATGAATTTAACATTTTTTTAAGAAATTAGACAAATCCCCCGGAATTTGTAGATTTTATTGATATTTATATAGTTAAAATCTCGGAAAAACGAAATTTTTTGAAGGATTTTTTTTTGTGGGGAAAATCGAAACCAGTGATATAATACAGTTCAATTATGTATACTAAACACTCTGTGAAAGAATTAGCACAATCGGTTGGAATATAGAGATTTTATTAACGTTTATAACAAAATCGTGTTTTTACCGCAAGAAACGACGATTTTTACAATTGGACGATTTACACAAACAAACCCATATTCCTCTGCATGCGAACGTGAAATTGTTGTTATATACAGGTGACTCCACATGAATTTAACATTTTTATAAGAAATTAGACAAATCCCACGGAATTTGTAGATTATATTGATATTTATATAGTTAAAAAACTCGCAAAAACGAAATTTTTTGAAGGATTTTTTTTTGTGGGGAAAATCGAAACCAGTGACATAAAACAGTTCAATCATGTATACTAAACACTCTGTGAAGGAATTAGCACAATCGGTTGGAATATAGAGATTTTATTAGCGTTTATAGCAAAATCGTGTTTTTACCGCAAGAAACGACGATTTTTACAATTTGACGATTTTCACGAACAAACCCATATTCCTCTGCATGCGAACGTGAAATTGTTGTTATATATAGGTGACTCCACATGAATTTAACATTTTTTAAAGAAATTAGACAAATCCCCCGCAATTTGTAGATTTTATTGATATTTATATAGTTTAAATCTCGCAAAAACGAAATTTTTTGAAAAATTTTTTTTTGTGGGGAAAATCGAAACCAGTGATATAATACAGTTCAATCATGTATACTAAACTCTCTGTCCAAGAATTAGCACAATCGGTTGGAATATAGAGATTTTATTAATGTTTATAGCAAAATCGTGTTTTTACCGCAAGAAACGACGATTTTTACAATTGGACGATTTACACAAACAAACCCATATTCCTCTGCATGCGAACGTAAAATTGTTGTTATATATAGGTGAATCCACATGAATTTAACATTTTTTTAAGAAATTAGACAAATCCCACGGAATTTGTAGATTTTATTAATATTTATATAGTTAAAATCTCGCAAAAACGAAATTTTTTGAAGGATTTTTTTTGTGGGGAAAATCGAAACCAGTGATATAATACAGTTCAATTATGTATACTAAACACTCTGTGAAAGAATTAGCACAATCGGTTGGAATATAGAGATTTTATTAACGTTTATAACAAAATCGTGTTTTTACCGCAAGAAACGACGATTTTTACAATTGGACGATTTACACAAACAAACCCATATTCCTCTGCATGCGAACGTGAAATTGTTGTTAAATACAGGTGACTCCACATGAATTTATTTTTTTAAGAAATTAGACAAATCCCACGGAATTTGTAGATTTTATTGATATTTATATAGTTAAAATCTCGCAAAAACGAAATTTTTTGAAGGATTTTTTTTTGTGGGGAAAATCGAAACCAGTGATATAATACAGTTCAATCATGTATACTAAACACTCTGTCAAAGAATTAGCACAATCGGTTGGAATATAGAGATTTTATTAACGTTTATAGCAAAATCGTGTTTTTACCGCAAGAAACGACGATTTTTACAATTGGACGATTTACACAAACAAACCCATATTCCTCTGCATGCGAAAGTGAAATTGTTTTGAAATATATAGGTGAATCGACATGAATTTAACATTTTTTAAGAAATTAGACAAATCCCACGGAATTTGTAGATTTTATTGATATTTATATAGTTAAAAAACTCGCAAAAACGAAATTTTTTGAAGGATTTTTTTTGTGGGGAAAATCGAAACCAGAGACATAATACAGTTCAATCATGTATACTAAACACTCTGTGAAAGAATTAGCACAATCGGTTGGAATATAGAGATTTTATAAACGTTTATAACAAAATCGTGTTTTTACCGCAAGAAATGACGATTTTTACAATTGGACGATTTACACAAAGAAACCCAAATTCCTCTGCATGCGAACGTGAAATTGTTGTTATATACAGGTGACTCCACATGAATTTAACATTTTTTTAAGAAATTAGACAAATCCCACGGAATTTGTATATTTTATAAATATTTATATAGTTAATAATCTCGCAAAAACGAAATTTTTTGAAGGATTTTTTTTTGTGGGGAAAATCGAAACCAGTGATATAATACAGTTCAATCATGTATACTAAACACTCTGTCAAAGAATTAGCACAATCGGTTGGAATATAGAGATTTTATTAACGTTTATAGCAAAATCGTGTTTTTACCGCAAGAAACGATGATTTTTACAATTGGACGATTTACACAAACAAACCCTTATTCCTCCGCATGCGAACGTGAAATTGTTGTTATATATAGGTGAATCCACATGAATTTAACATTTTTTTAAGAAATTAGACAAATCCCACGGAATTTGTAGATTGTATTGATATTTATATAGTTAAAAAACTCGAAAAAACGAAATTTTTGGAAGGATTTTTTTTTGTGGGGAAATTCGAAACCAGTGACATAATACAGTTCAATCATGTATACTAAACACTCTGTGAAAGAATTAGCACAATCGGATGGAATATAGAGATTTTATTAACGTTTATAGCAAAATCGTGTTTTTACCGCAAGAAACAACGATTTTTACAATTTGACCATTTTCACAAACAAACCCATATTCCTCTGCATGCGAACGTGAAATTGTTGTTATATATAGGTAACTCCACATGAATTTAACATTTTTTTAAGAAATTAGACAAATCCCCTGGAAATTGTAGATTTTATTGATATTTATATAGTTAAAATCTCGCAAAAACGAAATTTTTTGAAGGATTTTTTTTTGTGGGGAAAATCGAAAACAGTGATATAATACAGTTCAATAATGTATAGTAAACACTCTGTCCAAGAATTTGCACAAAAGGTTGGAATATAGAGATTTTATTAATGTTTATAGCAAAATCGTGTTTTTACCGCAAGAAACGACGATTTTTACAATTGGACGATTTACACAAACAAACCCATATTCCTCTGCATGCGAAAGTGAAATTGTTGTTATATATAGGTGAATCCACATGAATTTAACATTTTTTTAAGAAATTAGACAAATCCCACGGAATTTGTAGATTTTATTGATATTTATATAGTTAAAAAACTCGCAAAAACGAAATTTTTTGAAGGATTTTTTTTGTGGGGAAAATCGAAACCAGTGACATAATACAGTTCAATCTTGTATACTAAACACTCTGTGAAAGAATTAGCACAATCGGTTGGAATATAGAGATTTTATTAACGTTTATAACAAAATCGTGTTTTTACCGCAAGAAACGACGATTTTTACAATTGGACGATTTACACAAAGAAACCCATATTCCTCTGCATGCGAACGTGAAATTGTTGTTATATACAGGTGACTCCACATGAATTTAACATTTTTATAAGAAATTAGACAAATCCCACGGAATTTGTATATTTTATAAATATTTATATAGTTAATAATCTCGCAAAAACGAAATTTTTTGAAGGATTTTTTTTTGTGGGGAAAATCGAAACCAGTGATATAATACAGTTCAATCATGTATACTAAACACTCTGTCAAAGAATTAGCACAATCGGTTGGAATATAGAGATTTTATTAACGTTTATAGCAAAATCGTGTTTTTACCGCAAGAAACGACGATTTTTACAATTGGACGATTTACACAAACAAACCCTTATTCCTCCGCATGCGAACGTGAAATTGTTGTTATATATAGGTGAATCCACATGAATTTAACATTTTTTTAAGAAATTAGACAAATCCCACGGAATTTGTAGATTATATTGATATGTATATAGTTAAAAAACTCGAAAAAACGAAATTTTTTGAAGGATTTTTTTTTGTGGGGAAATTCGAAACCAGTGACATAATACAGTTCAGTCATGTATACTAAACACTCTGTGAAAGAATTAGCACAATCGGTTGGAATATAGAGATTTTATTAACGTTTATAGCAAAATCGTGTTTTTACCGCAAGAAACAACGATTTTTACAATTTGACCATTTTCACAAACAAACCCATATTCCTCTGCATGCGAACGTGAAATTGTTGTTATATATAGGTGAATCCACATGAATTTAACATTTTTTTAAGAAATTAGACAAATCCCCCGGAATTTGTAGATTTTATTGATATTTATATAGTTAAAATCTCGCAAAAACGAAATTTTTTGAAGGATTTTTTTTTGTGGGGAAAATCGAAACCAGTGATATAATACAGTTCAATTATGTATACTAAACACTCTGTCAAAGAATTAGCACAATCGGTTGGAATATAGAGATTTTATTAACGTTTATAGCAAAATCGTGTTTTTACCGCAAGAAACGACGATTTTTACAATTGGACGATTTACACAAACAAACCCTTATTCCTCCGCATGCGAACGTGAAATTGTTGTTATATATAGGTGAATCCACATGAATTTAACATTTTTTTAAGAAATTAGACAAATCCCACGGAATTTGTAGATTATATTGATATGTATATAGTTAAAAAACTCGAAAAAACGAAATTTTTTGAAGGATTTTTTTTTGTGGGGAAATTCGAAACCAGTGACATAATACAGTTCAGTCATGTATACTAAACACTCTGTGAAAGAATTAGCACAATCGGTTGGAATATAGAGATTTTATTAACGTTTATAGCAAAATCGTGTTTTTACCGCAAGAAACAACGATTTTTACAATTTGACCATTTTCACAAACAAACCCATATTCCTCTGCATGCGAACGTGAAATTGTTGTTATATATAGGTGAATCCACATGAATTTAACATTTTTTTAAGAAATTAGACAAATCCCCCGGAATTTGTAGATTTTATTGATATTTATATAGTTAAAATCTCGCAAAAACGAAATTTTTTGAAGGATTTTTTTTTGTGGGGAAAATCGAAACCAGTGATATAATACAGTTCAATTATGTATACTAAACACTCTGTGAAAGAATTAGCACAATCGGTTGGAATATAGAGATTTTATTAATGTTTATAGCAAAATCGTGTTTTTACCGCAAGAAACGACGATTTTTACAATTGGACGATTTACACAAACAAACCCATATTCCTCTGCATGCGAACGTAAAATTGTTGTTATATATAGGTGAATCCACATGAATTTAACATTTTTTTAAGAAATTAGACAAATCCCACGGAATTTGTAGATTTTATTAATATTTATATAGTTAAAATCTCGCAAAAACGAAATTTTTTGAAGGATTTTTTTTGTGGGGAAAATCGAAACCAGTGATATAATACAGTTCAATTATGTATACTAAACACTCTGTGAAAGAATTAGCACAATCGGTTGGAATATAGAGATTTTATTAACGTTTATAACAAAATCGTGTTTTTACCGCAAGAAACGACGATTTTTACAATTGGACGATTTACACAAACAAACCCATATTCCTCTGCATGCGAACGTGAAATTGTTGTTAAATACAGGTGACTCCACATGAATTTATTTTTTTTAGAAATTAGACAAATCCCACGGAATTTGTAGATTTTATTGATATTTATATAGATAAAATCTCGCAAAAACGAAATTTTTTGAAGGATTTTTTTTTGTGGGGAAAATCGAAACCAGTGATATAATACAGTTCAATCATGTATACTAAACACTCTGTCAAAGAATTAGCACAATCGGTTGGAATATAGAGATTTTATTAACGTTTATAGCAAAATCGTGTTTTTACCGCAAGAAACGACGATTTTTACAATTGGACGATTTACACAAACAAACCCATATTCCTCTGCATGCGAAAGTGAAATTGTTGTTATATATAGGTGAATCCACATGAATTTAACATTTTTTTAAGAAATTAGACAAATCCCACGGAATTTGTAGATGTTATTGATATTTATATAGTTAAAAAACTCGCAAAAACGAAATTTTTTGAAGGATTTTTTTTGTGGGGAAAATCGAAACCAGTGACATAATACAGTTCAATTATGTATACTAAACACTCTGTGAAAGAATTAGCACAATCGGTTGGAATATAGAGATTTTATTAACGTTTATAACAAAATCGTGTTTTTACCGCAAGAAACGACGATTTTTACAATTGGACGATTTACACAAAGAAACCCATATTCCTCTGCATGCGAACGTGAAATTGTTGTTATATACAGGTGACTCCACTTGAATTTAACATTTTTATAAGAAATTAGACAAATCCCACGGAATTTGTATATTTTATAAATATTTATATAGTTAATAATCTCGCAAAAACGAAATTTTTTGAAGGATTTTTTTTTGTGGGGAAAATCGAAACCAGTGATATAATACAGTTCAATCATGTATACTAAACACTCTGTCAAAGAATTAGCACAATCGGTTGGAATATAGAGATTTTATTAACGTTTATAGCAAAATCGTGTTTTTACCGCAAGAAACGACGATTTTTACAATTGGACGATTTACACAAACAAACCCTTATTCCTCCGCATGCGAACGTGAAATTGTTGTTATATATAGGTGAATCCACATGAATTTAACATTTTTTTAAGAAATTAGACAAATCCCACGGAATTTGTAGATTATATTGATATGTATATAGTTAAAAAACTCGAAAAAACGAAATTTTTTGAAGGATTTTTTTTTGTGGGGAAATTCGAAACCAGTGACATAATACAGTTCAGTCATGTATACTAAACACTCTGTGAAAGAATTAGCACAATCGGTTGGAATATAGAGATTTTATTAACGTTTATAACAAAATCGTGTTTTTACCGCAAGAAACGACGATTTTTACAATTGGACGATTTACACAAACAAACCCATATTCCTCTGCATGCGAACGTGAAATTGTTGTTAAATACAGGTGACTCCACATGAATTTATTTTTTTAAGAAATTAGACAAATCCCACGGAATTTGTAGATTTTATTGATATTTATATAGTTAAAATCTCGCAAAAACGAAATTTTTTGAAGGATTTTTTTTGTGGGGAAAATCGAAACCAGTGATATAATACAGTTCAATTATGTATACTAAACACTCTGTGAAAGAATTAGCACAATCGGTTGGAATATAGAGATTTTATTAACGTTTATAACAAAATCGTGTTTTTACCGCAAGAAACGACGATTTTTACAATTGGACGATTTACACAAACAAACCCATATTCCTCTGCATGCGAACGTGAAATTGTTGTTAAATACAGGTGACTCCACATGAATTTATTTTTTTAAGAAATTAGACAAATCCCACGGAATTTGTAGATTTTATTGATATTTATATAGTTAAAATCTCGCAAAAACGAAATTTTTTGAAGGATTTTTTTTTGTGGGGAAAATCGAAACCAGTGATATAATACAGTTCAATCATGTATACTAAACACTCTGTCAAAGAATTAGCACAATCGGTTGGAATATAGAGATTTTATTAACGTTTATAGCAAAATCGTGTTTTTACCGCAAGAAACGACGATTTTTACATTTGGACGATTTACACAAACAAACCCATATTCCTCTGCATGCGAAAGTGAAATTGTTGTTATATATAGGTGAATCCACATGAATTTAACATTTTTTTAAGAAATTAGACAAATCCCACGGAATTTGTAGATTTTATTGATATTTATATAGTTAAAAAACTCGCAAAAACGAAATTTTTTGAAGGATTTTTTTTGTGGGGAAAATCGAAACCAGTGACATAATACAGTTCAATCATGTATACTAAACACTCTGTGAAAGAATTAGCACAATCGGTTGGAATATAGAGATTTTATAAACGTTTATAACAAAATCGTGTTTTTACCGCAAGAAATGACGATTTTTACAATTGGACGATTTACACAAAGAAACCCAAATTCCTCTGCATGCGAACGTGAAATTGTTGTTATATACAGGTGACTCCACATGAATTTAACATTTTTTTAAGAAATTAGACAAATCCCACGGAATTTGTATATTTTATAAATATTTATATAGTTAATAATCTCGCAAAAACGAAATTTTTTGAAGGATTTTTTTTTGTGGGGAAAATCGAAACCAGTGATATAATACAGTTCAATCATGTATACTAAACACTCTGTCAAAGAATTAGCACAATCGGTTGGAATATAGAGATTTTATTAACGTTTATAGCAAAATCGTGTTTTTACCGCAAGAAACGACGATTTTTACAATTGGACGATTTACACAAACAAACCCTTATTCCTCCGCATGCGAACGTGAAATTGTTGTTATATATAGGTGAATCCACATGAATTTAACATTTTTTTAAGAAATTAGACAAATCCCACGGAATTTGTAGATTATATTGATATTTATATAGTTAAAAAACTCGAAAAAACGAAATTTTTTGAAGGATTTTTTTTTGTGGGGAAATTCGAAACCAGTGACATAATACAGTTCAATCATGTATACTAAACACTCTGTGAAAGAATTAGCACAATCGGTTGGAATATAGAGATTTTATTAACGTTTATAGCAAAATCGTGTTTTTACCGCAAGAAACAACGATTTTTACAATTTGACCATTTTCACAAACAAACCCATATTCTTCTGCATGCGAACGTGAAATTGTTGTTATATATAGGTGACTCCACATGAATTTAACATTTTTTTAAGAAATTAGACAAATCCCCTGGAAATTGTAGATTTTATTGATATTTATATAGTTAAAATCTCGCAAAAACGAAATTTTTTGAAGGATTTTTTTTTGTGGGGAAAATCGAAAACAGTGATATAATACAGTTCAATCATGTATAGTAAACACTCTGTCCAAGAATTAGCACAAAAGGTTGGAATATAGAGATTTTATTAATGTTTATAGCAAAATCGTGTTTTTACCGCAAGAAACGACGATTTTTACAATTGGACGATTTACGCAAACAAACCCACATTCCTCTGCATGCGAACGTGAAATTGTTGTTATATATAGGTGAATCCACATGAATTTAACATTTTTTTAAGAAATTAGACAAATCCCACGGAATTTGTAGATTTTATTGATATTTATATAGTTAAAATCTCGCAAAAACGAAATTTTTTGAAGGATTTTTTTTTTGTGGGGAAAATCGAAACCAGTGATATAATACAGTTCAATTATGTATATTAAACACTCTGTGAAAGAATTAGCACAATCGGTTGGAATATAGAGATTTTATTAACGTTTATAACAAAATCGTGTTTTTACAGCAAGAAACGACGATTTTTACAATTGGACGATTTACACAAACAAACCCATATTCCTCTGCATGCGAACGTGAAATTGTTGTTATATACAGGTGACTCCACATGAATTTAACATTTTTTTAAGAAATTAGACAAATCCCACGGAATTTGTAGATTTTATTGATATTTATATAGTTAAAATCTCGCAAAAACGAAATTTTTTGAAGGATTTTTTTTTGTGGGGAAAATCGAAACCAGTGATATAATACAGTTCAATCATGTATACTAAACCCTCTGTCAAAGAATTAGCACAATCGGTTGGAATATAGAGATTTTATTAACGTTTATAGCAAAATCGTGTTTTTACCGCAAGAAACGACGATTTTTACAATTGGACGATTTACACAAACAAACCCATATTCCTCTGCATGCGAAAGTGAAATTGTTGTTATATATAGGTGAATCCACATGAATTTAACATTTTTTTAAGAAATTAGACAAATCCCACGGAATTTGTAGATTTTATTGATATTTATATAGTTAAAAAACTCGCAAAAACGAAATTTTTTGAAGGATTTTTTTTGTGGGGAAAATCGAAACCAGTGACATAATACAGTTCAATCTTGTATACTAAACACTCTGTGAAAGAATTAGCACAATCGGTTGGAATATAGAGATTTTATTAACGTTTATAACAAAATCGTGTTTTTACCGCAAGAAACGACGATTTTTACAATTGGACGATTTACACAAAGAAACCCATATTCCTCTGCATGCGAACGTGAAATTGTTGTTATATACAGGTGACTCCACATGAATTTAACATTTTTATAAGAAATTAGACAAATCCCACGGAATTTGTATATTTTATAAATATTTATATAGTTAATAATCTCGCAAAAACGAAATTTTTTGAAGGATTTTTTTTTTGTGGGGAAAATCGAAACCAGTGATATAATACAGTTCAATCATGTATACTAAACACTCTGTCAAAGAATTAGCACAATCGGTTGGAATATAGAGATTTTATTAACGTTTATAGCAAAATCGTGTTTTTACCGCAAGAAACGACGATTTTTACAATTGGACGATTTACACAAACAAACCCTTATTCCTCCGCATGCGAACGTGAAATTGTTGTTATATATAGGTGAATCCACATGAATTTAACATTTTTTTAAGAAATTAGACAAATCCCACGGAATTTGTAGATTATATTGATATGTATATAGTTAAAAAACTCGAAAAAACGAAATTTTTTGAAGGATTTTTTTTTGTGGGGAAATTCGAAACCAGTGACATAATACAGTTCAGTCATGTATACTAAACACTCTGTGAAAGAATTAGCACAATCGGTTGGAATATAGAGATTTTATTAACGTTTATAGCAAAATCGTGTTTTTACCGCAAGAAACAACGATTTTTACAATTTGACTATTTTCACAAACAAACCCATATTCCTCTGCATGCGAACGTGAAATTGTTGTTATATATAGGTCAATCCACATGAATTTAACATTTTTTTAAGAAATTAGACAAATCCCCCGGAATTTGTAGATTTTATTGATATTTATATAGTTAAAATCTCGCAAAAACGAAATTTTTTGAAGGATTTTTTTTTGTGGGGAAAATCGAAACCAGTGATATAATACAGTTCAATTATGTATACTAAACACTCTGTGAAAGAATTAGCACAATCGGTTGGAATATAGAGATTTTATTAACGTTTATAACAAAATCGTGTTTTTACCGCAAGAAACGACGATTTTTACAATTGGACGATTTACACAAACAAACCCATATTGCTCTGCATGCGAACGTGAAATTGTTGTTATATACAGGTGACTCCACATGAATTTAACATTTTTTTTAAGAAATTAGACAAATCCCACGGAATTTGTAGATTATATTGATATTTATATAGTTAAAAAACTCGCAAAAACGAAATTTTTGAAGGATTTTTTTTTGTGGGGAAAATCGAAACCAGTGACATAAAACAGTTCAATCATGTATACTAAACACTCTGTGAAGGAATTAGCACAATCGGTTGGAATATAGAGATTTTATTAGCGTTTATAGCAAAATCGTGTTTTTACCGCAAGAAACGACGATTTTTACAATTTGACGATTTTCACGAACAAACCCATATTCCTCTGCATGCGAACGTGAAATTGTTGTTATATATAGGTGACTCCACATGAATTTAACATTTTTTAAAGAAATTAGACAAATCCCCCGCAATTTGTAGATTTTATTGATATTTATATAGTTAAAATCTCGCAAAAACGAAATTTTTTGAAAAATTTTTTTTTGTGGGGAAAATCGAAACCAGTGATATAATACAGTTCAATCATGTATACTAAACACTCTGTCCAAGAATTAGCACAATCGGTTGGAATATAGAGATTTTATTAATGTTTATAGCAAAATCGTGTTTTTACCGCAAGAAACGACGATTTTTACAATTGGACGATTTACACAAACAAACCCATATTCCTCTGCATGCGAACGTAAAATTGTTGTTATATATAGGTGAATCCACATGAATTTAACATTTTTTTAAGAAATTAGACAAATCCCACGGAATTTGTAGATTTTATTAATATTTATATAGTTAAAATCTCGCAAAAACGAAATTTTTTGAAGGATTTTTTTTGTGGGGAAAATCGAAACCAGTGATATAATACAGTTCAATTATGTATACTAAACACTCTGTGAAAGAATTAGCACAATCGGTTGGAATATAGAGATTTTATTAACGTTTATAACAAAATCGTGTTTTTACCGCAAGAAACGACGATTTTTACAATTGGACGATTTACACAAACAAACCCATATTCCTCTGCATGCGAACGTGAAATTGTTGTTAAATACAGGTGACTCCACATGAATTTATTTTTTTAAGAAATTAGACAAATCCCACGGAATTTGTAGATTTTATTGATATATATATAGTTAAAATCTCGCAAAAACGAAATTTTTTGAAGGATTTTTTTTTGTGGGGAAAATCGAAACCAGTGATATAATACAGTTCAATCATGTATACTAAACACTCTGTCAAAGAATTAGCACAATCGGTTGGAATATAGAGATTTTATTAACGTTTATAGCAAAATCGTGTTTTTACCGCAAGAAACGACGATTTTTACAATTGGACGATTTACACAAACAAACCCATATTCCTCTGCATGCGAAAGTGAAATTGTTGTTATATATAGGTGAATCCACATGAATTTAACATTTTTTTAAGAAATTAGACAAATCCCACGGAATTTGTAGATTTTATTGATATTTTTATAGTTAAAAAACTCGCAAAAACGAAATTTTTTGAAGGATTTTTTTTGTGGGGAAAATCGAAACCAGTGACATAATACAGTTCAATCTTGTATACTAAACACTCTGTGAAAGAATTAGCACAATCGGTTGGAATATAGAGATTTTATTAACGTTTATAACAAAATCGTGTTTTTACCGCAAGAAACGACGATTTTTACAATTGGACGATTTACACAAAGAAACCCATATTCCTCTGCATGCGAACGTGAAATTGTTGTTATATACAGGTGACTCCACTTGAATTTAACATTTTTATAAGAAATTAGACAAATCCCACGGAATTTGTATATTTTATAAATATTTATATAGTTAATAATCTCGCAAAAACGAAATTTTTTGAAGGATTTTTTTTTGTGGGGAAAATCGAAACCTGTGATATAATACAGTTCAATCATGTATACTAAACACTCTGTCAAAGAATTAGCACAATCGGTTGGAATATAGAGATTTTATTAGCGTTTATAGCAAAATCGTGTTTTTACCGCAAGAAACGACGATTTTTACAATTGGACGATTTACACAAACAAACCCTTATTCCTCCGCATGCGAACGTGAAATTGTTGTTATATATAGGTGAATCCACATGAATTTAACATTTTTTTAAGAAATTAGACAAATCCCACGGAATTTGTAGATTATATTGATATGTATATAGTTAAAAAACTCGAAAAAACGAAATTTTTTGAAGGATTTTTTTTTGTGGGGAAATTCGAAACCAGTGACATAATACAGTTCAGTCATGTATACTAAACACTCTGTGAAAGAATTAGCACAATCGGTTGGAATATAGAGATTTTATTAACGTTTATAGCAAAATCGTGTTTTTACCGCAAGAAACAACGATTTTTACAATTTGACCATTTTCACAAACAAACCCATATTCCTCTGCATGCGAACGTGAAATTGTTGTTATATATAGGTGACTCCACATGAATTTAACATTTTTTTAAGAAATTAGACAAATCCCCCGGAATTTGTAGATTTTATTGATATTTATATAGTTAAAATCTCGGAAAAACGAAATTTTTTGAAGGATTTTTTTTTGTGGGGAAAATCGAAACCAGTGATATAATACAGTTCAATTATGTATACTAAACACTCTGTGAAAGAATTAGCACAATCGGTTGGAATATAGAGATTTTATTAACGTTTATAACAAAATCGTGTTTTTACCGCAAGAAACGACGATTTTTACAATTGGACGATTTACACAAACAAACCCATATTCCTCTGCATGCGAACGTGAAATTGTTGTTATATACAGGTGACTCCACATGAATTTAACATTTTTTTTAAGAAATTAGACAAATCCCACGGAATTTGTAGATTATATTGATATTTATATAGTTAAAAAACTCGCAAAAACGAAATTTTTTGAAGGATTTTTTTTTGTGGGGAAAATCGAAACCAGTGACATAAAACAGTTCAATCATGTATACTAAACACTCTGTGAAGGAATTAGCACAATCGGTTGGAATATAGAGATTTTATTAGCGTTTATAGCAAAATCGTGTTTTTACCGCAAGAAACGACGATTTTTACAATTTGACGATTTTCACGAACAAACCCATATTCCTCTGCATGCGAACGTGAAATTGTTGTTATATATAGGTGACTCCACATGAATTTAACATTTTTTAAAGAAATTAGACAAATCCCCCGCAATTTGTAGATTTTATTGATATTTATATAGTTAAAATCTCGCAAAAACGAAATTTTTTGAAAAATTTTTTTTTGTGGGGAAAATCGAAACCAGTGATATAATACAGTTCAATCATGTATACTAAACACTCTGTCCAAGAATTAGCACAATCGTTTGGAATATAGAGATTTTATTAATGTTTATAGCAAAATCGTGTTTTTACCGCAAGAAACGACGATTTTTACAATTGGACGATTTACACAAACAAACCCATATTCCTCTGCATGCGAACGTAAAATTGTTGTTATATATAGGTGAATCCACATGAATTTAACATTTTTTTAAGAAATTAGACAAATCCCACGGAATTTGTAGATTTTATTAATATTTATATAGTTAAAATCTCGCAAAAACGAAATTTTTTGAAGGATTTTTTTTGTGGGGAAAATCGAAACCAGTGATATAATACAGTTCAATTATGTATACTAAACACTCTGTGAAAGAATTAGCACAATCGGTTGGAATATAGAGATTTTATTAACGTTTATAACAAAATCGTGTTTTTACCGCAAGAAACGACGATTTTTACAATTGGACGATTTACACAAACAAACCCATATTCCTCTGCATGCGAACGTGAAATTGTTGTTAAATACAGGTGACTCCACATGAATTTATTTTTTTAAGAAATTAGACAAATCCCACGGAATTTGTAGATTTTATTGATATTTATATAGTTAAAATCTCGCAAAAACGAAATTTTTTGAAGGATTTTTTTTTGTGGGGAAAATCGAAACCAGTGATATAATACAGTTCAATCATGTATACTAAACACTCTGTCAAAGAATTAGCACAATCGGTTGGAATATAGAGATTTTATTAACGTTTATAGCAAAATCGTGTTTTTACCGCAAGAAACGACGATTTTTACAATTGGACGATTTACACAAACAAACCCATATTCCTTTGCATGCGAAAGTGAAATTGTTGTTATATATAGGTGAATCCACATGAATTTAACATTTTTTTAAGAAATTAGACAAATCCCACGGAATTTGTAGATTTTATTGATATTTATATAGTTAAAAAACTCGCAAAAACGAAATTTTTTGAAGGATTTTTTTTGTGGGGAAAATCGAAACCAGTGACATAATACAGTTCAATCATGTATACTAAACACTCTGTGAAAGAATTAGCACAATCGGTTGGAATATAGAGATTTTATAAACGTTTATAACAAAATCGTGTTTTTACCGCAAGAAATGACGATTTTTACAATTGGACGATTTACACAAAGAAACCCATATTCCTCTGCATGCGAACGTGAAATTGTTGTTATATACAGGTGACTCCACATGAATTTAACATTTTTTTAAGAAATTAGACAAATCCCACGGAATTTGTATATTTTATAAATATTTATATAGTTAATAATCTCGCAAAAACGAAATTTTTTGAAGGATTTTTTTTTGTGGGGAAAATCGAAACCAGTGATATAATACAGTTCAATCATGTATACTAAACACTCTGTCAAAGAATTAGCACAATCGGTTGGAATATAGAGATTTTATTAACGTTTATAGCAAAATCGTGTTTTTACCGCAAGAAACGACGATTTTTACAATTGGACGATTTACACAAACAAACCCTTATTCCTCCGCATGCGAACGTGAAATTGTTGTTATATATAGGTGAATCCACATGAATTTAACATTTTTTTAAGAAATTAGACAAATCCCACGGAATTTGTAGATTATATTGATATTTATATAGTTAAAAAACTCGCAAAAACGAAATTTTTTGAAGGATTTTTTTTTGTGGGGAAAATCGAAACCAGTGACATAAAACAGTTCAATCATGTATACTAAACACTCTGTGAAGGAATTAGCACAATCGGTTGGAATATAGAGATTTTATTAGCGTTTATAGCAAAATCGTGTTTTTACCGCAAGAAACGACGATTTTTACAATTTGACGATTTTCACGAACAAACCCATATTCCTCTGCATGCGAACGTGAAATTGTTGTTATATATAGGTGACTCCACATGAATTTAACATTTTTTAAAGAAATTAGACAAATCCCCCGCAATTTGTAGATTTTATTGATATTTATATAGTTAAAATCTCGCAAAAACGAAATTTTTTGAAAAATTTTTTTTTGTGGGGAAAATCGAAACCAGTGATATAATACAGTTCAATCATGTATACTAAACACTCTGTCCAAGAATTAGCACAATCGGTTGGAATATAGAGATTTTATTAATGTTTATAGCAAAATCGTGTTTTTACCGCAAGAAACGACGATTTTTACAATTGGACGATTTACACAAACAAACCCATATTCCTCTGCATGCGAACGTAAAATTGTTGTTATATATAGGTGAATCCACATGAATTTAACATTTTTTTAAGAAATTAGACAAATCCCACGGAATTTGTAGATTTTATTAATATTTATATAGTTAAAATCTCGCAAAAACGAAATTTTTTGAAGGATTTTTTTTTGTGGGGAAAATCGAAACCAGTGATATAATACAGTTCAATTATGTATACTAAACACTCTGTGAAAGAATTAGCACAATCGGTTGGAATATAGAGATTTTATTAACGTTTATAACAAAATCGTGTTTTTACCGCAAGAAACGACGATTTTTACAATTGGACGATTTACACAAACAAACCCATATTCCTCTGCATGCGAACGTGAAATTGTTGTTAAATACAGGTGACTCCACATGAATTTATTTTTTTAAGAAATTAGACAAATCCCACGGAATTTGTAGATTTTATTGATATTTATATAGTTAAAATCTCGCAAAAACGAAATTTTTTGAAGGATTTTTTTTTGTGGGGAAAATCGAAACCAGTGATATAATACAGTTCAATCATGTATACTAAACACTCTGTCAAAGAATTAGCACAATCGGTTGGAATATAGAGATTTTATTAACGTTTATAGCAAAATCGTGTTTTTACCGCAAGAAACGACGATTTTTACAATTGGACGATTTACACAAACAAACCCATATTCCTCTGCATGCGAAAGTGAAGTTGTTGTTATATATAGGTGAATCCACATGAATTTAACATTTTTTTAAGAAATTAGACAAATCCCACGGAATTTGTAGATTTTATTGATATTTATATAGTTAAAAAACTCGCAAAAACGAAATTTTTTGAAGGATTTTTTTTGTGGGGAAAATCGAAACCAGTGACATAATACAGTTCAATCATGTATACTAAACACTCTGTGAAAGAATTAGCACAATCGGTTGGAATATAGAGATTTTATAAACGTTTATAACAAAATCGTGTTTTTACCGCAAGAAATGACGATTTTTACAATTGGACGATTTACACAAAGAAACCCATATTCCTCTGCATGCGAACGTGAAATTGTTGTTATATACAGGTGACTCCACATGAATTTAACATTTTTTTAAGAAATTAGACAAATCCCACGGAATTTGTATATTTTATAAATATTTATATAGTTAATAATCTCGCAAAAACGAAATTTTTTGAAGGATTTTTTTTTGTGGGGAAAATCGAAACCAGTGATATAATACAGTTCAATCATGTATACTAAACACTCTGTCAAAGAATTAGCACAATCGGTTGGAATATAGAGATTTTATTAACGTTTATAGCAAAATCGTGTTTTTACCGCAAGAAACGACGATTTTTACAATTGGACGATTTACACAAACAAACCCTTATTCCTCCGCATGCGAACGTGAAATTGTTGTTATATATAGGTGAATCCACATGAATTTAACATTTTTTTAAGAAATTAGACAAATCCCACGGAATTTGTAGATTATATTGATATTTATATAGTTAAAAAACTCGAAAAAACGAAATTTTTTGAAGGATTTTTTTTTGTGGGGAAATTCGAAACCAGTGACATAATACAGTTCAATCATGTATACTAAACACTCTGTGAAAGAATTAGCACAATCGGTTGGAATATAGAGATTTTATTAACGTTTATAGCAAAATCGTGTTTTTACCGCAAGAAACAACGATTTTTACAATTTGACCATTTTCACAAACAAACCCATATTCCTCTGCATGCGAACGTGAAATTGTTGTTATATATAGGTGACTCCACATGAATTTAACATTTTTTTAAGAAATTAGACAAATCCCCTGGAAATTGTAGATTTTATTGATATTTATATAGTTAAAATCTCGCAAAAACGAAATTTTTTGAAGGATTTTTTTTTGTGGGGAAAATCGAAACCAGTGATATAATACAGTTCAATCATGTATAGTAAACACTCTGTCCAAGAATTAGCACAATCGGTTGGAATATAGAGATTTTATTAATGTTTATAGCAAAATCGTGTTTTTACCGCAAGAAACGACGATTTTTACAATTGGACGATTTACGCAAACAAACCCATATTCCTCTGCATGCGAACGTGAAATTGTTGTTATATATAGGTGAATCCACATGAATTTAACATTTTTTTAAGAAATTAGACAAATCCCACGGAATTTGTAGATTTTATTGATATTTATATAGTTAAAATCTCGCAAAAACGAAATTTTTTGAAGGATTTTTTTTTGTGGGGAAAATCGAAACCAGTGATATAATACAGTTCAATTATGTATATTAAACACTCTGTGAAAGAATTAGCACAATCGGTTGGAATATAGAGATTTTATTAACGTTTATAACAAAATCGTGTTTTTACAGCAAGAAACGACGATTTTTACAATTGGACGATTTACACAAACAAACCCATATTCCTCTGCATGCGAACGTGAAATTGTTGTTATATACAGGTGACTCCACATGAATTTAACATTTTTTTAAGAAATTAGACAAATCCCACGGAATTTGTAGATTTTATTGATATTTATATAGTTAAAATCTCGCAAAAACGAAATTTTTTGAAGGATTTTTTTTTGTGGGGAAAATCGAAACCAGTGATATAATACAGTTCAATCATGTATACTAAACCCTCTGTCAAAGAATTAGCACAATCGGTTGGAATATAGAGATTTTATTAACGTTTATAGCAAAATCGTGTTTTTACCGCAAGAAACGACGATTTTTACAATTGGACGATTTACACAAACAAACCCATATTCCTCTGCATGCGAAAGTGAAATTGTTGTTATATATAGGTGAATCCACATGAATTTAACATTTTTTTAAGAAATTAGACAAATCCCACGGAATCTGTAGATTTTATTGATATTTATATAGTTAAAAAACTCGCAAAAACGAAATTTTTTGAAGGATTTTTTTTGTGGGGAAAATCGAAACCAGTGACATAATACAGTTCAATCTTGTATACTAAACACTCTGTGAAAGAATTAGCACAATCGGTTGGAATATAGAGATTTTATTAACGTTTATAACAAAATCGTGTTTTTACCGCAAGAAACGACGATTTTTACAATTGGACGATTTACACAAAGAAACCCATATTCCTCTGCATGCGAACGTGAAATTGTTGTTATATACAGGTGACTCCACATGAATTTAACATTTTTATAAGAAATTAGACAAATCCCACGGAATTTGTATATTTTATAAATATTTATATAGTTAATAATCTCGCAAAAACGAAATTTTTTGAAGGATTTTTTTTTGTGGGGAAAATCGAAACCAGTGATATAATACAGTTCAATCATGTATACTAAACACTCTGTCAAAGAATTAGCACAATCGGTTGGAATATAGAGATTTTATTAACGTTTATAGCAAAATCGTGTTTTTACCGCAAGAAACGACGATTTTTACAATTGGACGATTTACACAAACAAACCCTTATTCCTCCGCATGCGAACGTGAAATTGTTGTTATATATAGGTGAATCCACATGAATTTAACATTTTTTTAAGAAATTAGACAAATCCCACGGAATTTGTAGATTATATTGATATGTATATAGTTAAAAAACTCGAAAAAACGAAATTTTTTTAAGGATTTTTTTTTGTGGGGAAATTCGAAACCAGTGACATAATACAGTTCAGTCATGTATACTAAACACTCTGTGAAAGAATTAGCACAATCGGTTGGAATATAGAGATTTTATTAACGTTTATAGCAAAATCGTGTTTTTACCGCAAGAAACAACGATTTTTACAATTTGACCATTTTCACAAACAAACCCATATTCCTCTGCATGCGAACGTGAAATTGTTGTTATATATAGGTGACTCCACATGAATTTAACATTTTTTTAAGAAATTAGACAAATCCCCCGGAATTTGTAGATTTTATTGATATTTATATAGTTAAAATCTCGGAAAAACGAAATTTTTTGAAGGATTTTTTTTTGTGGGGAAAATCGAAACCAGTGATATAATACAGTTCAATTATGTATACTAAACACTCTGTGAAAGAATTAGCACAATCGGTTGGAATATAGAGATTTTATTAACGTTTATAACAAAATCGTGTTTTTACCGCAAGAAACGACGATTTTTACAATTGGACGATTTACACAAACAAACCCATATTCCTCTGCATGCGAACGTGAAATTGTTGTTATATACAGGTGACTCCACATGAATTTAACATTTTTTTTTAAGAAATTAGACAAATCCCACGGAATTTGTAGATTATATTGATATTTATATAGTTAAAAACTCGCAAAAACGAAATTTTTTGAAGGATTTTTTTTTTGTGGGGAAAATCGAAACCAGTGACATAATACAGTTCAATCATGTATACTAAACACTCTGTGAAGGAATTAGCACAATCGGTTGGAATATAGAGATTTTATTAGCGTTTATAGCAAAATCGTGTTTTTACCGCAAGAAACGACGATTTTTACAATTTGACGATTTTCACGAACAAACCCATATTCCTCTGCATGCGAACGTGAAATTGTTGTTATATATAGGTGACTCCACATGAATTTAACATTTTTTAAAGAAATTAGACAAATCCCCCGCAATTTGTAGATTTTATTGATATTTATATAGTTAAAATCTCGCAAAAACGAAATTTTTTGAAAATTTTTTTTTTGTGGGGAAAATCGAAACTAGTGATATAATACAGTTCAATCATGTATACTAAACACTCTGTCCAAGAATTAGCACAATCGGTTGGAATATAGAGATTTTATTAATGTTTATAGCAAAATCGTGTTTTTACCGCAAGAAACGACGATTTTTACAATTGGACGATTTACACAAACAAACCCATATTCCTCTGCATGCGAACGTGAAATTGTTGTTATATATAGGTGAATCCACATGAATTTAACATTTTTTTAAGAAATTAGACAAATCCCATGGAATTTGTAGATTTTATTAATATTTATATAGTTAAAATCTCGCAAAAACGAAATTTTTTGAAGGATTTTTTTTGTGGGGAAAATCGAAACCAGTGATATAATACAGTTCAATTATGTATACTAAACACTCTGTGAAAGAATTAGCACAATCGGTTGGAATATAGAGATTTTATTAACGTTTATAACAAAATCGTGTTTTTACCGCAAGAAACGACGATTTTTACAATTGGACGATTTACACAAACAAACCCATATTCCTCTGCATGCGAACGTGAAATTGTTGTTAAATACAGGTGACTCCACATGAATTTATTTTTTTAAGAAATTAGACAAATCCCACGGAATTTGTAGATTTTATTGATATTTATATAGTTAAAATCTCGCAAAAACGAAATTTTTTGAAGGATTTTTTTTTGTGGGGAAAATCGAAACCAGTGATATAATACAGTTGAATCATGTATACTAAACACTCTGTCAAAGAATTAGCACAATCGGTTGGAATATAGAGATTTTATTAACGTTTATAGCAAAATCGTGTTTTTACCGCAAGAAACGACGATTTTTACAATTGGACGATTTACACAAACAAACCCATATTCCTCTGCATGCGAAAGTGAAATTGTTGTTAGATATAGGTGAATCCACATGAATTTAACATTTTTTTAAGAAATTAGACAAATCCCACGGAATTTGTAGATTTTATTGATATTTATATAGTTAAAAAACTCGCAAAAACGAAATTTTTTGAAGGATTTTTTTTGTGGGGAAAATCGAAACCAGTGACATAATACAGTTCAATCATGTATACTAAACACTCTGTGAAAGAATTAGCACAATCGGTTGGAATATAGAGATTTTATAAACGTTTATAACAGAATCGTGTTTTTACCGCAAGAAATGACGATTTTTACAATTGGACGATTTACACAAAGAAACCCATATTCCTCTGCATGCGAACGTGAAATTGTTGTTATATACAGGTGACCCCACATGAATTTAACATTTTTTTAAGAAATTAGACAAATCCCACGGAATTTGTATATTTTATAAATATTTATATAGTTAATAATCTCGCAAAAACGAAATTTTTTGAAGGATTTTTTTTTGTGGGGAAAATCGAAACCAGTGATATAATACAGTTCAATCATGTATACTAAACACTCTGTCAAAGAATTAGCACAATCGGTTGGAATATAGAGATTTTATTAACGTTTATAGCAAAATCGTGTTTTTACCGCAAGAAACGACGATTTTTACAATTGGACGATTTACACAAACAAACCCTTATTCCTCCGCATGCGAACGTGAAATTGTTGTTATATATAGGTGAATCCACATGAATTTAACATTTTTTTAAGAAATTAGACAAATCCCACGGAATTTGTAGATTATATTGATATTTATATAGTTAAAAAACTCGAAAAAACGAAATTTTTTGAAGGATTTTTTTTTGTGGGGAAATTCGAAACCAGTGACATAATACAGTTCAATCATGTATACTAAACACTCTGTGAAAGAATTAGCACCATCGGTTGGAATATAGAGATTTTATTAACGTTTATAGCAAAATCGTGTTTTTACCGCAAGAAACAACGATTTTTACAATTTGACCATTTTCACAAACAAACCCATATTCCTCTGCATGCGAACGTGAAATTGTTGTTATATATAGGTGACTCCACATGAATTTAACATTTTTTTAAGAAATTAGACAAATCCCCTGGAAATTGTAGATTTTATTGATATTTATATAGTTAAAATCTCGCAAAAACGAAATATTTTGAAGGATTTTTTTTTGTGGGGAAAATCGAAACCAGTGATATAATACAGTTCAATCATGTATAGTAAACACTCTGTCCAAGAATTAGCACAATCGGTTGGAATATAGAGATTTTATTAATGTTTATAGCAAAATCGTGTTTTTACCGCAAGAAACGACGATTTTTACAATTGGACGATTTACGCAAACAAACCCATATTCCTCTGCATGCGAACGTGAAATTGTTGTTATATATAGGTGAATCCACATGAATTTAACATTTTTTTAAGAAATTAGACAAATCCCACGGAATTTGTAGATTTTATTGATATTTATATAGTTAAAATCTCGCAAAAACGAAATTTTTTGAAGGATTTTTTTTTTGTGGGGAAAATCGAAACCAGTGATATAATACAGTTCAATTATGTATATTAAACACTCTGTGAAAGAATTAGCACAATCGGTTGGAATATAGAGATTTTATTAACGTTTATAACAAAATCATGTTTTTACAGAAAGAAACGACGATTTTTACAATTGGACGATTTACACAAACAAACCCATATTCCTCTGCATGCGAACGTGAAATTGTTGTTATATACAGGTGACTCCACATGAATTTAACATTTTTTTAAGAAATTAGACAAATCCCACGGAATTTGTAGATTTTATTGATATTTATATAGTTAAAATCTCGCAAAAACGAAATTTTTTGAAGGATTTTTTTTTGTGGGGAAAATCGAAACCAGTGATATAATACAGTTCAATCATGTATACTAAACCCTCTGTCAAAGAATTAGCACAATCGGTTGGAATATAGAGATTTTATTAACGTTTATAGCAAAATCGTGTTTTTACCGCAAGAAACGACGATTTTTACAATTGGACGATTTACACAATCAAACCCATATTCCTCTGCATGCGAAAGTGAAATTGTTGTTATATATAGGTGAATCCACATGAATTTAACATTTTTTTAAGAAATTAGACAAATCCCACGGAATTTGTAGATTTTATTGATATTTATATAGTTAAAAAACTCGCAAAAACGAAATTTTTTGAAGGATTTTTTTTGTGGGGAATATCGAAACCAGTGACATAATACAGTTCAATCTTGAATACTAAACACTCTGTGAAAGAATTAGCACAATCGGTTGGAATATAGAGATTTTATTAACGTTTATAACAAAATCGTGTTTTTACCGCAAGAAACGACGATTTTTACAATTGGACGATTTACACAAAGAAACCCATATTCCTCTGCATGCGAACGTGAAATTGTTGTTATATACAGGTGACTCCACATGAATTTAACATTTTTATAAGAAATTAGACAAATCCCACGGAATTTGTATATTTTATAAATATTTATATAGTTAATAATCTCGCAAAAACGAAATTTTTTGAAGGATTTTTTTTTGTGGGGAAAATCGAAACCAGTGATATAATACAGTTCAATCATGTATACTAAACACTCTGTCAAAGAATTAGCACAATCGGTTGGAATATAGAGATTTTATTAACGTTTATAGCAAAAACGTGTTTTTACCGCAAGAAACGACGATTTTTACAATTGGACGATTTACACAAACAAACCCTTATTCCTCCGCAGGCGAACGTGAAATTGTTGTTATATATAGGTGAATCCACATGAATTTAACATTTTTTTAAGAAATTAGACAAATCCCACGGAATTTGTAGATTATATTGATATTTATATAGTTAAAAAACTCGAAAAAACGAAATTTTTTGAAGGATTTTTTTTTGTGGGGAAATTCGAAACCAGTGACATAATACAGTTCAATCACGTATACTAAACACTCTGTGAAAGAATTAGCACAATCGGTTGGAATATAGAGATTTTATTAACGTTTATAGCAAAATCGTGTTTTTACCGCAAGAAACAACGATTTTTACAATTTGACCATTTTCACAAACAAACCCATATTCCTCCGCATGCGAACGTGAAATTGTTGTTATATATAGGTGACTCCACATGAATTTAACATTTTTTTAAGAAATTAGACAAATCCCCCGGAATTTGTAGATTTTATTGATATTTATATAGTTAAAATCTCGCAAAAACGAAATTTTTTGAAGGATTTTTTTTTGTGGGGAAAATCGAAACCAGTGATATAATACAGTTCAATTATGTATACTAAACACTCTGTGAAAGAATTAGCACAATCGGTTGGAATATAGAGATTTTATTAACGTTTATAACAAAATCGTGTTTTTACCGCAAGAAACGACGATTTTTACAATTGGACGATTTACACAAACAAACCCATATTCCTCTGCATGCGAACGTGAAATTGTTGTTATATACAGGTGACTCCACATGAATTTAACATTTTTTAAAGAAATTAGACAAATCCCACTTAATTTGTAGATTATATTGATATTTATATAGTTAAAAAACTCGCAAAATCGAAATTTTTTGAAGGATTTTTTTTTGTGGGGAAAATCGAAACCAGTGACATATTACAGTTCAATCATGTATACTAAACACTCTGTGAAAGAATTAGCACAATCGGTTGGAATATAGAGATTTTATTAGCGTTTATAGCCAAATCGTGTTTTTACCGCAAGAAACGACGATTTTTACAATTTGACGATTTTCACGAACAAACCCATATTCCTCTGCATGCGAACGTGAAATTGTTGTTATATATAGGTGACTCCACATGAATTTAACATTTTTTAAAGAAATTAGACAAATCCCCCGCAATTTGTAGATTTTATTGATATTTATCTAGTTAAAATCTCGCAAAAACGAAATTTTTTGAAAAATTTTTTTTTGTGGGGAAAATCGAAACCAGTGATATAATACAGTTCAATCATGAATACTAAACACTCTGTCCAAGAATTAGCACAATCGGTTGTAATATAGAGATATTATTAATGTTTATAGCAAAATCGTGTTTTTACCGCAAGAAACGACGATTTTTACAATTGGACGATTTACACAAACAAACCCATATTCCTCTGCATGCGAACGTGAAATTGTTGTTACATATAGGTGAATCCACATGAATTTAACATTTTTTTAAGAAATTAGACAAATCCCACGGAATTTGTAGATTTTATTGATATTTATATAGTTAAAATCTCGCAAAACCGAAATTTTTTGAAGGATTTTTTTTTGTGGGGAAAATCGAAACCAGTGATATAATACAGTTCAATTATGTATACTAAACACTCTGTGAAAGAATTAGCACAATCGGTTGGAATATAGAGATTTTATTAACTTTTATAACAAAATCGTGTTTTTACCGCAAGAAACGACGATTTTTACAATTGGACGATTTACACAAACAAACCCATATTCCTCTGCATGCGAACGTGAAATTGTTGTTATATACAGGTGACTCCACATGAATTTAACATTTTTTTAAGAAATTAGACAAATCCCACGGAATTTGTAGATTTTATTGATAGTTATATAGTTAAAATCTCGCAAAAACGAAATTTTTTGAAGGATTTTTTTTTGTGGGGAAAATCGAAACCAGTGATATAATACAGTTCAATCATGTATACTAAACACTCTGTCAAAGAATTAGCACAATCGGTTGGAATATAGAGATTTTATTAACGTTTATAGCAAAATCGTGTTTTTACCGCAAGAAACGACGATTTTTACAATTGGACGATTTACACAAACAAACACATATTCCTCAGCATGCGAAAGTGAAATTGTTGTTATATATAGGTGAATCCACATGAATTTAACATTTTTTTAAGAAATTAGACAAATCCCACGTAATTTGTAGATTTTATTGATATTTATATAGTTAAAAAACTCGCAAAAACGAAATTTTTTGAAGGATTTTTTTTGTGGGGAAAATCGAAACCAGTGACATAATACAGTTCAATCATGTATACTAAACACTCTGTGAAAGAATTAGCACAATCGGTTGGAATATAGAGATTTTATAAACGTTTATAACAAAATCGTGTTTTTACCGCAAGAAACGACGATTTTTACAATTGGACGATTTACACAAACAAACCCATATTCCTCTGCATGCGAACGTGAAATTGTTGTTATATACAGGTGACTCCACATGAATTTAACATTTTTTTAAGAAATTAGACAAATCCCACGGAATTTGTATATTTTATAAATATTTATATAGTTAATAATCTCGCAAAAACGAAATTTTTTGAAGGATTTTTTTTTGTGGGGAAAATCGAAACCAGTGATATAATACAGTTCAATCATGTATACTAAACTCTCTGTCAAAGAATTAGCACAATCGGTTGGAATATAGAGATTTTATTAACGTTTATAGCAAAATCGTGTTTTTACCGCAAGAAACGACGATTTTTACAATTGGACGATTTACACAAACAAACCCTTATTCCTCCGCATGCAAACGTGAAATTGTCGTTATATATAGGTGAATCCACATGAATTTAACATTTTTTTAAGAAATTAGACAAATCCCACGGAATTTGTAGATTATATTGATATTTATATAGTTAAAAAACTCGAAAAAACGAAATTTTTTGAAGGATTTTTTTTGTGGGGAAAATCGAAACCAGTGACATAATACTGTTCAATCATGTATACTAAACACTCTGTGAAAGAATTAGCACAATCGGTTGGAATATAGAGATTTTATTAGCGTTTATAGCCAAATCGTGTTTTTACCGCAAGAAACGACGATTTTTACAATGTGACGATTTTCACGAACAAACCCATATTCCTCTGCATGCGAACGTGAAATTGTTGTTATATATAGGTGACTCCACATGAATTTAACATTTTTTAAAGAAATTAGACAAATCCCCCGCAATTTGTAGATTTTATTGATATTTATATAGTTAAAATCTCGCAAAAACGAAAATTTTTGAATAATTTTTTTTTGTGGGGAAAATCGAAACCAGTGATATAATACAGTTCAATCATGTATACTAAACACTCTGTCCAAGAATTAGCACAATCGGTTGTAATATAGAGATTTTATTAATGTTTATAGCAAAATCGTGTTTTTACCGCAAGAAACGACGATTTTTACAATTGGACGATTTACACAAACAAACCCATATTCCTCTGCATGCGAACGTGAAATTGTTGTTATATATAGGTGAATCCACATGAATTTAACATTTTTTTAAGAAATTAGACAAATCCCACGGAATTTGTAGATTTTATTGATATTTATATAGTTAAAATCTCGCAAAAACGAAATTTTTTGAAGGATTTTTTTTTGTGGGGAAAATCGAAACCAGTGATATAATACAGTTCAATTATGTATACTAAACACTCTGTGAAAGAATTAGCACAATCGGTTGGAATATAGAGATTTTATTAACGTTTATAACAAAATCGTGTTTTTACCGCAAGAAACGACGATTTTTACAATTGGACGATTTACACAAACAAACCCATATTCCTCTGCATGCGAACGTGAAATTGTTGTTATATACAGGTGACTCCACATGAATTTATTTTTTTAAGAAATTAGACAAATCCCACGGAATTTGTAGATTTTATTGATATTTATATAGTTAAAATCTCGCAAAAACGAAATTTTTTGAAGGATTTTTTTTTGTGGGGAAAATCGAAACCAGTGATATAATACAGTTCAATCATGTATACTGAACACTCTTTCAAAGAATTAGCACAATCGGTTGGAATATAGAGATTTTATTAACGTTTATAGCAAAATCGTGTTTTTACCGCAAGAAACGACGATTTTTACAATTGGACGATTTACACAAACAAACCCATATTCCTCTGCATGCGAAAGTGAAATTGTTGTTATATATAGGTGAATCCACATGAATTTAACATTTTTTTAAGAAATTAGACAAATCCCACGGAATTTGTAGATTTTATTGATATTTATATAGTTAAAAAACTCGCAAAAACGAAATTTTTTGAAGGATTTTTTTTGTGGGGAAAATCGAAACCAGTGACATAATACAGTTCAATCATGTATACTAAACACTCTGTGAAAGAATTAGCACAATCGGTTGGAATATAGAGATTTTATAAACGTTTATAACAAAATCGTGTTTTTACCGCAAGAAACGACGATTTTTACAATTGGACGATTTACACAAACAAACCCATATTCCTCTGCATGCGAACGTGAAATTGTTGTTATATACAGGTGACTCCACATGAATTTAACATTTTTTTAAGAAATTAGACAAATCCCACGGAATTTGTATATTTTATAAATATTTATATAGTTAATAATCTCGCAAAAACGAAATTTTTTGAATTTTTTTTTTTTTTTATGGGGAAAATCGAAACCAGTGATATAATACAGTTCAATTATGTATACTAAACACTCTGTGAAAGAATTAACAAAATCGGTTGGAATATAGAGATTTTATTAACGTTTATAACAAAATCGTGTTTTTACCGCAAGAAACGACGATTTTTACAATTGGACGATTTACACAAACAAACCCATATTCCTCTGCATGCGAACGTGAAATTGTTGTTATATACAGGTGACTCCACATGAATTTAACATTTTTTTAACAAATTAGACAAATCCCACTTAATTTGTAGATTATATTGATATTTATATAGTTAAAAAACTCGCAAAAACGAAATTTTTTGAAGGATTTTTTTTTGTGGGGAAAATCGAAACCAGTGACATAATACAGTTCAATCATGTATACTAAACACTCTGTGAAAGAATTAGCACAATCGGTTGGAATATAGAGATTTTATTAGCGTTTATAGCAAAATCGTGTTTTAACCGCAAGAAACGACGATTTTTACAATTTGACGATTTTCACGAACAAACCCATATTCCTCTGCATGCGAACGTGAAATTGTTGTTATATATAGGTGACTCCACATGAATTTAACATTTTTTTAAGAAATTAGACAAATCCCACGGAATTTGTAGATTTTATTGATATTTATATACTTAAAATCTCGCAAAAACGAAATTTTTTGAAGGATTTTTTTTTGTGGGGAAAATCGAAACCAGTGATATAATACAGTTCAATTATGTATACTAAACACTCTGTGAAAGAATTAGCACAATCGGTTGGAATATAGAGATTTTATTAACGTTTATAACAAAATCGTGTTTTTACCGCAAGAAACGACGATTTTTACAATTGGACGATTTACACAAACAAACCCATATTCCTCTGCATGTGAACGTGAAATTGTTGTTATATACAGGTGACTCCACATGAATTTATTTTTTTAAGAAATTAGACAAATCCCACGGAATTTGTAGATTTTATTGATATTTATATAGTTAAAATCTCGCAAAAACGAAATTTTTTGAAGGATTTTTTTTTTGTGGGGAAAATCGAAACCAGTGATATAATACAGTTCAATCATGTATACTAAACACTCTGTGAAAGAATTAGCACAATCGGTTGGAATATAGAGATTTTATTAACGTTTATAGCAAAATCGTGTTTTTACCGCAAGAAACGACGATTTTTACAATTGCACGATTTACACAAACAAACCCATATTCCTCTGCATGCGAAAGTGAAATTGTTGTTATATATAGGTGAATCCACATGAATTTAACATTTTTTTAAGAAATTAGACAAATCCCACGGAATTTGTAGATTTTATTGATATTTATATAGTTAAAAAACTCGCAAAAACGAAATTTTTTTAAGGATTTTTTTTGTGGGGAAAATCGAAACCAGTGACATAATACAGTTCAATCATGTATACTAAACACTCTGTGAAAGAATTAGCACAATCGGTTGGAATATAGAGATTTTATAAACGTTTATAACAAAATCGTGTTTTTACCGCAAGAAACGACGATTTTAACAATTGGACGATTTACACAAACAAACCCATATTCCTCTGCATGCGAACGTGAAATTGTTGTTATATACAGGTGACTCCACATGAATTTAACATTTTTTTAAGAAATTAGACAAATCCCACGGAATTTGTATATTTTATAAATATTTATATAGTTAATAATCTCGCAAAAACGAAATTTTTTGAAGGATTTTTTTTTGTGGGGAAAATCGGAACCAGTGATATAATACAGTTCAATCATGTATACTAAACACTCTGTCAAAGAATTAGCACAATCGGTTGGAATATAGAGCTTTTATTAACGTTTATAGCAAAATCGTGTTTTTACCGCAAGAAACGACGATTTTTACAATTGGACGATTTACACAAACAAACCCTTATTCCTCCGCATGCGAACGTGAAATTGTTGTTATATATAGGTGAATCCACATGAATTTAACATTTTTTTAAGAAATTAGACAAATCCCAAGGAATTTGTAGATTATATTGATATTTATATAGTTAAAAAACTCGAAAAAACGAAATTTTTTGAAGGATTTTTTTTTGTGGGGAAATTCGAAACCAGTGACATAATACAGTTCAATCATGTATACTAAACACTCTGTGAAAGAATTAGCACAAGCGGTTGGAATATAGAGATTTTATTAACGTTTATAGCAAAATCGTGTTTTTACCGCAAGAAACAACGATTTTTACAATTTGACCATTTTCACAAACAAACCCATATTCCTCTGCATGCGAACGTGAAATTGTTGTTATATATAGGTGACTCCACATGAATTTAACATTTTTTTAAGAAATTAGACAAATCCCCCGGAATTTGTAGATTTTATTGATATTTATATAGTTAAAATCTCGCAAAAACGAAATTTTTTGAAGGATTTTTTTTTGTGGGGAAAATCGAAACCAGTGATATAATACAGTTCAATCATGTATACTAAACACTCTGTCCAAGAATTAGCACAATCGGTTGGAATATAGAGATTTTATTAATGTTTATAGCAAAATCGTGTTTTTACCGCAAGGAACGACGATTTTTACAATTGGACGATTTACACAAACAAACCCATATTCCTCTGCATGCGAACGTGAAATTGTTGTTATATATAGGTGAATCCACATGAATTTAACATTTTTTTAAGAAATTAGACAAATCCCACGGAATTTGTAGATTTTATTGATATTTATATAGTTAAAATCTCGCAAAAACGAAATTTTTTGAAGGATTTTTTTTTGTGGGGAAAATCGAAACCAGTGATATAATACAGTTCAATTATGTATACTAAACACTCTGTGAAAGAATTAGCACAATCGGTTGGAATATAGAGATTTTATAAACGTTTATAACAAAATCGTGTTTTTACCGCAAGAAACGACGATTTTTAATATTGATATTTATATAGTTAAAAAACTCGAAAAAACGAAATTTTTTGAAGGATTTTTTTTTGTGGGGAAATTCGAAACCAGTGACATAATACAGTTCAATCATGTATACTAAACACTCTGTGAAAGAATTAGCACAATCGGTTGGAATATAGAGATTTTATTAACGTTTATAGCAAAATCGTGTTTTTACCGCAAGAAACAACGATTTTTACAATTGGACCATTTTCACAAACAAACCTATATTCTTCTGCATGCGAACGTGAAATTGTTGTTATATATAGGTGACTCCACATGAATTTAACATTTTTTTAAGAAATTAGACAAATCCCCCGGAATTTGTAGATTTTATTGATATTTATAATAGTTAAAATCTCGCAAAAACGAAATTTTTTGAAGGATTTTTTTTGTGGGGAAAATCGAAACCAGTGATATAATACAGTTCAATTATGTATACTAAACACTCTGTGAAAGAATTAGCACAATCGGTTGGAATATAGAGATTTTATTAACGTTTGTAACAAAATCGTGTTTTTACCGCAAGAAACGACGATTTTTACAATTGGACGATTTACACAAACAAATTCATATTCCTCTGCATGCGAACGTGAAATTGTTGTTATATACAGGTGACTCCACATGAATTTAACATTTTTTTAAGAAATTAGACAAATCCCACGGAATTTGTAGATTTTATTGATATTTATAGGGTTAAAATCTCGCAAAAACGAAATTTTTTGAAGGATTTTTTTTGTGGGGAAAATCGAAACCAGTGATATAATACAGTTCAATCATGTATACTAAACACTCTGCCAAAGAATTAGCACAATCGGTTGGAATATAGAGATTTTATTAACGTTTATAGCAAAATCGTGTTTTTACCGCAAGAAACGACGATTTTTACAATTGGACGATTTACACAAACCCATATGCGAAAGTGAAATTGTTGTTATATATAGGTGAATCCACATGAATTTAACATTTTTTGAAGAAATTAGACAAATCCCACGGAATTTGTAGATTTTATTGATATTTATATAGTTAAAAAACTCGCAAAAACGAAATTTTTTGAAGGACTTTTTTTGTGGGGAAAATCGAAACCAGTGACATAATACAGTTCAATCATGTATACTAAACACTCTGTGAAAGAATTAGCACAATCGGTTGGAATATAGAGATTTTATTAACGTTTATAACAAAATCGTGTTTTTACCGCAAGAAACGACGATTTTTACAATTGGACGATTTACACAAACAAACCCATATTCCTCTGCATGCGAACGTGAAATTGTTGTTATATACAGGTGACTCCACATGAATTTAACATTTTTTTAAGAAATTAGACAAATCCCACGGAATTTGTATATTTTATAAATATTTATATAGTTAATAATCTCGCAAAAACGAAATTTTTTGAAGGATTTTTTTTTTGTGGGGAAAATCGAAACCAGTGATATAATACAGTTCAATCATGTATACTAAACACTCTGTCAAAGAATTAGCACAATCGGTTGGAATATAGAGATTTTATTAACGTTTATAACAAAATCGTGTTTTTACCGCAAGAAACGACGATTTTTACAATTGGACGATTTACACAAACAAACCCTTATTCCTCCGCATGCGAACGTGAAATTGTTGTTATATATAGGTGAATCCACATGAATTTAACATTTTTTTAAGAAATTAGACAAATCCCACGGAATTTGTAGATTATATTGATATTTATATAGTTAAAAAACTCGAAAAAACGAAATTTTTTGAAGGATTTTTTTTTGTGGGGAAATTCGAAACCAGTGACATAATACAGTTCAATCATGTATACTAAACACTCTGTGAAAGAATTAGCACAATCGGTTGGAATATAGAGATTTTATTAACGTTTATAGCAAAATCGTGTTTTTACCGCAAGAAACAACGATTTTTACAATTGGACCATTTTCACAAACAAACCTATATTCCTCTGCATGCGAACGTGAAATTGTTGTTATATATAGGTGACTCCACATGAATTTAACATTTTTTTAAGAAATTAGACAAATCCCCCGGAATTTGTAGATTTTATTGATATTTATATAGTTAAAATCTCGCAAAAACGAAATTTTTTGAAGGATTTTTTTTTGTGGGGAAAATCGAAACCAGTGATATAATACAGTTCAATTATGTATACTAAACACTCTGTGAAAGAATTAGCAAAATCGGTTGGAATATAGAGATTTTATTAACGTTTGTAACAAAATCGTGTTTTTACCGCAAGAAACGACGATTTTTACAATTGGACGATTTACTCAAACAAACCCATATTCCTCTGCATGCGAACGTGAAATTGTTGTTATATACAGGTGACTCCACATGAATTTAACATTTTTTTAAGAAATTAGACAAATCCCACGGAATTTGTAGATTTTATTGATATTTATAAGGTTAAAATCTCGCAAAAACGAAAATTTTTGAAGGATTTTTTTTGTGGGGAAAATCGAAACCAGTGATATAATACAGTTCAATCATGTATACTAAACACTCTGCCAAAGAATTAGCACAATCGGTTGGAATATAGAGATTTTATTAACGTTTATAGCAAAATCGTGTTTTTACCGCAAGCAACGACGATTTTTACAATTGGACGATTTACACAAACCCATATGCGAAAGTGAAATTGTTGTTATATATAGGTGAATCCACATGAATTTAACATTTTTTTAAGAAATTAGACAAATCCCACGGAATTTGTAGATTTTATTGATATTTATATAGTTAAAAAACTCGCAAAAACGAAATTTTTTGAAGGACTTTTTTTGTGGGGAAAATCGAAACCAGTGACATAATACAGTTCAATCATGTATACTAAACACTCTGTGAAAGAATTAGCACAATCGGTTGGAATATAGAGATTTTATTAACGTTTATAGCAAAATCGTGTTTTTACCGCAAGAAACGACGATTTTTACAATTTGACGATTTTCACGAACAAACCCATATTCCTCTGCATGCGAACGTGAAATTGTTGTTATATATAGGTGACTCCACATGAATTTAACATTTTTTTAAGAAATTAGACAAATCCCCCGGAATTTGTAGATTTTATTGATATTTATATAGTTAAAATCTCGCAAAAACGAAATTTTTTGAAGGATTTTTTTTTGTGGGGAAAATCGAAACCAGTGATATAATACAGTTCAATCATGTATACTAAACACTCTGTCAAAGAATTAGCACAATCGGTTGGAATATAGAGATTTTATTAACGTTTATAGCAAAATCGTGTTTTTACCGCAAGAAACGACGATTTTTACAATTGGACGATTTACACAAACAAACCCATATTCCTCTGCATGCGAAAGTGAAATTGTTGTTATATATAGGTGAATCCACATGAATTTAACATTTTTTTAAGAAATTAGACAAATCCCACGGAATTTGTAGATTATATTGATATTTACATAGTTAAAAAACTCGCAAAAACGAAATTTTTTGAAGGACTTTTTTTGTGGGGAAAATCGAAACCAGTGACATAATACAGTTCAATCATGTATACTAAACACTCTGTGAAAGAATTAGCACAATCGGTTGGAATATAGAGATTTTATTAGCGTTTATAGCAAAATCGTGTTTTTACCGCAAGAAACGGCGATTTTTACAATTTGACGATTTTCTCGAACAAACCCATATTCCTCTGCATGCGAACGTGAAATTGTTGTTATATATAGGTGACTCCACATGAATTTAACATTTTTTTAAGAAATTAGACAAATCCCCCGGAATTTGTAGATTTTATTGATATTTATATAGTTAAAATCTCGCAAAAACGAAATTTTTTGAAGGATTTTTTTTTGTGGGGAAAATCGAAACCAGTGATATAATACAGTTCAATCATGTATACTAAACACTCTGTCCAAGAATTAGCACAATCGGTTGGAATATAGAGATTTTATTAATGTTTATAGCAAAATCGTGTTTTTACCGCAAGAAACGACGATTTTTACAATTGGACGATTTACACAAACAAACCCATATTCCTCTGCATGCGAACGTGAAATTGTTGTTATATACAGGTGACTCCACATGAATTTAACATTTTTTTAAGAAATTAGACAAATCCCACGGAATTTGTAGATTTTATTGATATTTATATAGTTAAAATCTCGCAAAAACGAAATTTTTTGAAGGATTTTTTTTTGTGGGGAAAATCGAAACCAGTGATATAATACAGTTCAATCATGTATACTAAACACTCTGTCAAAGAATTAGCACAATCGGTTGGAATATAGAGATTTTATTAACGTTTATAGCAAAATCGTGTTTTTACCGCAAGAAACGACGATTTTTACAATTGGACGATTTACACAAACAAACCCATATTCCTCTGCATGCGAAAGTGAAATTGTTGTTATATATAGGTGAATCCACATGAATTTAACATTTTTTTAGGAAATTAGACAAATCCCACGGAATTTGTAGATTTTATTGATATTTATATAGTTAAAAAACTCGCAAAAACGAAATTTTTTGAAGGATTTTTTTTGTGGGGAAAATCGAAACCAGTGACATAATACAGTTCAATCATGTATACTAAACACTCTGTGAAAGAATTGGCACAATCGGTTGGAATATAGAGATTTTATTAACGTTTATAACAAAATCGTGTTTTTACCGCAAGAAACGACGATTTTTACAATTGGACGATTTACACAAACAAACCCATATTCCTCTGCATGCGAACGTGAAATATACAGGTGACTCCACATGAATTTAACATTTTTTTAAGAAATTAGACAAATCCCACGGAATTTGTATATTTTATAAATATTTATATAGTTAATAATCTCGCAAAAACGAAATTTTTTGAAGGATTTTTTTTTTGTGGGGAAAATCGAAACCAGTGATATAATACAGTTCAATCATGTATACTAAACACTCTGTCCAAGAAATAGCACAATCGGTTGGAATATAGAGATTTTATTAATGTTTATAGCAAAATCGTGTTTTTACCGCAAGAAACGACGATTTTTACAATTGGACGATTTACACAAACAAACCCATATTCCTCTGCATGCGAACGTGAAATTGTTGTTATATATAGGTGACTCCACATGAATTTAACATTTTTTTAAGAAATTAGACAAATCCCCCTGAATTTGTAGATTTTATTGATATTTATATAGTTAAAATCTCGCAAAAACGAAATTTTTGAAGGATTTTTTTTTTGTGGGGAAAATCGAAACCAGTGATATAATACAGTTCAATCATGTATACTAAACACTCTGTCAAAGAATTAGCACAATCGGTTGGAATATAGAGATTTTATTAACGTTTATAGCAAAATCGTGTTTTTACCGCAAGAAACGACGATTTTTACAATTGGACGATTTACACAAACAAACCCATATTCCTCTGCATGCGAAAGTGAAATTGTTGTTATATATAGGTGAATCCACATGAATTTAACATTTTTTTAAGAAATTAGACAAATCCCACGGAATTTGTAGATTTTATTGATATTTATATAGTTAAAAAACTCGCAAAAACGAAATTTTTTGAAGGATTTTTTTTGTGGGGAAAATCGAAACCAGTGACATAATACAGTTCAATCATGTATACTAAACACTCTGTGAAAGAATTAGCACAATCGGTTGGAATATAGAGATTTTATTAACGTTTATAACAAAATCGTGTTTTTACCGCAAGAAACGACGATTTTTACAATTGGACGATTTACACAAACAAACCCATATTCCTCTGCATGCGAACGTGAAATTGTTATATACAGGTGACTCCACATGAATTTAACATTTTTTTAAGAAATTAGACAAATCCCACGGAATTTGTATATTTTATAAATATTTATATAGTTAATAATCTCGCAAAAACGAAATTTTTTGAAGGATTTTTTTTTGTGGGGAAAATCGAAACCAGTGATATAATACAGTTCAATCATGTATACTAAACACTCTGTCAAAGAATTAGCACAATCGGTTGTAATATAGAGATTTTATTAACGTTTATAGCAAAATCGTGTTTTTACCGCAAGAAACGACGATTTTTACAATTGGACGATTTACACAAACAAACCCATATTCCTCTGCATGCGAACGTGAAATTGTTGTTATATACAGGTGACTCCACATGAATTTAACATTTTTTTAAGAAATTAGACAAATCCCACGGAATTTGTATATTTTATAAATATTTATATAGTTAATAATCTCGCAAAAACGAAATTTTTTGAAGGATTTTTTTTTGTGGGGAAAATCGAAACCAGTGATATAATACAGTTCAATCATGTATACTAAACACTCTGTCAAAGAATTAGCACAATCGGTTGGAATATAGAGATTTTATTAACGTTTATAGCAAAATCGTGTTTTTACCGCAAGAAACGACGATTTTTACAATTGGACGATTTACACAAACAAACCCATATTCCTCCGCATGCGAAAGTGAAATTGTTGTTATATATAGGTGAATCCACATGAATTTAACATTTTTTTTAAGAAATTAGACAAATCCCACGGAATTTGTAGATTATATTGATATTTATATAGTTAAAAAACTCGCAAAAACGAAATTTTTTGAAGGACTTTTTTTGTGGGGAAAATCGAAACCAGTGACATAATACAGGTCAATCATGTATACTAAACACTCTGTGAAAGAATTAGCACAATCGGTTGGAATATAGGGATTTTATTAGCGTTTATAGCAAAATCGTGTTTTTACCGCAAGAAACGGCGATTTTTACAATTTGACGATTTTCACGAACAAACCCATATTCCTCTGCATGCGAACGTGAAATTGTTGTTATATATAGGTGACTCCACATGAATTTAACATTTTTTTAAGAAATTAGACAAATCCCCCTGAATTTGTAGATTTTATTGATATTTATATAGTTAAAATCTCGCAAAAACGAAATTTTTTGAAGGATTTTTTTTTGTGGGGAAAATCGAAACCAGTGATATAATACAGTTCAATCATGTATACTAAACACTCTGTCCAAGAAATAGCACAATCGGTTGGAATATAGAGATTTTATTAATGTTTATAGCAAAATCGTGTTTTTACCGCAAGAAACGACGATTTTTACAATTGGACGATTTACACAAACAAACCCATATTCCTCTGCATGCGAACGTGAAATTGTTGTTATATACAGGTGACTCCACATGAATTTAACATTTTTTTAAGAAATTAGACAAATCCCACGGAATTTGTAGATTTTATTGATATTTATATAGTTAAAATCTCGCAAAAACGAAATTTTTGAAGGATTTTTTTTTTGTGGGGAAAATCGAAACCAGTGATATAATACAGTTCAATCATGTATACTAAACACTCTGTCAAAGAATTAGCACAATCGGTTGGAATATAGAGATTTTATTAACGTTTATAGCAAAATCGTGTTTTTACCGCAAGAAACGACGATTTTTACAATTGGACGATTTACACAAACAAACCCATATTCCTCCGCATGCGAAAGTGAAATTGTTGTTATATATAGGTGAATCCACATGAATTTAACATTTTTTTAGGAAATTAGACAAATCCCACGGAATTTGTAGATTTTATTGATATTTATATAGTTAAAAAACTCGCAAAAACGAAATTTTTTGAAGGATTTTTTTTGTGGGGAAAATCGAAACCAGTGACATAATACAGTTCAATCATGTATACTAAACACTCTGTGAAAGAATTGGCACAATCGGTTGGAATATAGAGATTTTATTAACGTTTATAACAAAATCGTGTTTTTACCGCAAGAAACGACGATTTTTACAATTGGACGATTTACACAAACAAACCCATATTCCTCTGCATGCGAACGTGAAATATACAGGTGACTCCACATGAATTTAACATTTTTTTAAGAAATTAGACAAATCCCACGGAATTTGTATATTTTATAAATATTTATATAGTTAATAATCTCGCAAAAACGAAATTTTTTGAAGGATTTTTTTTTGTGGGGAAAATCGAAACCAGTGATATAATACAGTTCAATCATGTATACTAAACACTCTGTCCAAGAAATAGCACAATCGGTTGGAATATAGAGATTTTATTAATGTTTATAGCAAAATCGTGTTTTTACCGCAAGAAACGACGATTTTTACAATTGGACGATTTACACAAACAAACCCATATTCCTCTGCATGCGAACGTGAAATTGTTGTTATATATAGGTGACTCCACATGAATTTAACATTTTTTTAAGAAATTAGACAAATCCCCCTGAATTTGTAGATTTTATTGATATTTATATAGTTAAAATCTCGCAAAAACGAAATTTTTGAAGGATTTTTTTTTTGTGGGGAAAATCGAAACCAGTGATATAATACAGTTCAATCATGTATACTAAACACTCTGTCAAAGAATTAGCACAATCGGTTGGAATATAGAGATTTTATTAACGTTTATAGCAAAATCGTGTTTTTACCGCAAGAAACGACGATTTTTACAATTGGACGATTTACACAAACAAACCCATATTCCTCTGCATGCGAAAGTGAAATTGTTGTTATATATAGGTGAATCCACATGAATTTAACATTTTTTTAAGAAATTAGACAAATCCCACGGAATTTGTAGATTTTATTGATATTTATATAGTTAAAAAACTCGCAAAAACGAAATTTTTTGAAGGATTTTTTTTGTGGGGAAAATCGAAACCAGTGACATAATACAGTTCAATCATGTATACTAAACACTCTGTGAAAGAATTAGCACAATCGGTTGGAATATAGAGATTTTATTAACGTTTATAACAAAATCGTGTTTTTACCGCAAGAAACGACGATTTTTACAATTGGACGATTTACACAAACAAACCCATATTCCTCTGCATGCGAACGTGAAATTGTTATATACAGGTGACTCCACATGAATTTAACATTTTTTTAAGAAATTAGACAAATCCCACGGAATTTGTATATTTTATAAATATTTATATAGTTAATAATCTCGCAAAAACGAAATTTTTTGAAGGATTTTTTTTTGTGGGGAAAATCGAAACCAGTGATATAATACAGTTCAATCATGTATACTAAACACTCTGTCAAAGAATTAGCACAATCGGTTGTAATATAGAGATTTTATTAACGTTTATAGCAAAATCGTGTTTTTACCGCAAGAAACGACGATTTTTACAATTGGACGATTTACACAAACAAACCCATATTCCTCTGCATGCGAACGTGAAATTGTTGTTATATACAGGTGACTCCACATGAATTTAACATTTTTTTAAGAAATTAGACAAATCCCACGGAATTTGTATATTTTATAAATATTTATATAGTTAATAATCTCGCAAAAACGAAATTTTTTGAAGGATTTTTTTTTGTGGGGAAAATCGAAACCAGTGATATAATACAGTTCAATCATGTATACTAAACACTCTGTCAAAGAATTAGCACAATCGGTTGGAATATAGAGATTTTATTAACGTTTATAGCAAAATCGTGTTTTTACCGCAAGAAACGACGATTTTTACAATTGGACGATTTACACAAACAAACCCATATTCCTCCGCATGCGAAAGTGAAATTGTTGTTATATATAGGTGAATCCACATGAATTTAACATTTTTTTTAAGAAATTAGACAAATCCCACGGAATTTGTAGATTATATTGATATTTATATAGTTAAAAAACTCGCAAAAACGAAATTTTTTGAAGGACTTTTTTTGTGGGGAAAATCGAAACCAGTGACATAATACAGGTCAATCATGTATACTAAACACTCTGTGAAAGAATTAGCACAATCGGTTGGAATATAGGGATTTTATTAGCGTTTATAGCAAAATCGTGTTTTTACCGCAAGAAACGGCGATTTTTACAATTTGACGATTTTCACGAACAAACCCATATTCCTCTGCATGCGAACGTGAAATTGTTGTTATATATAGGTGACTCCACATGAATTTAACATTTTTTTAAGAAATTAGACAAATCCCCCTGAATTTGTAGATTTTATTGATATTTATATAGTTAAAATCTCGCAAAAACGAAATTTTTTGAAGGATTTTTTTTTGTGGGGAAAATCGAAACCAGTGATATAATACAGTTCAATCATGTATACTAAACACTCTGTCCAAGAAATAGCACAATCGGTTGGAATATAGAGATTTTATTAATGTTTATAGCAAAATCGTGTTTTTACCGCAAGAAACGACGATTTTTACAATTGGACGATTTACACAAACAAACCCATATTCCTCTGCATGCGAACGTGAAATTGTTGTTATATACAGGTGACTCCACATGAATTTAACATTTTTTTAAGAAATTAGACAAATCCCACGGAATTTGTAGATTTTATTGATATTTATATAGTTAAAATCTCGCAAAAACGAAATTTTTGAAGGATTTTTTTTTTGTGGGGAAAATCGAAACCAGTGATATAATACAGTTCAATCATGTATACTAAACACTCTGTCAAAGAATTAGCACAATCGGTTGGAATATAGAGATTTTATTAACGTTTATAGCAAAATCGTGTTTTTACCGCAAGAAACGACGATTTTTACAATTGGACGATTTACACAAACAAACCCATATTCCTCTGCATGCGAACGTGAAATTGTTATATACAGGTGACTCCACATGAATTTAACATTTTTTTAAGAAATTAGACAAATCCCACGGAATTTGTATATTTTATAAATATTTATATAGTTAATAATCTCGCAAAAACGAAATTTTTTGAAGGATTTTTTTTTGTGGGGAAAATCGAAACCAGTGATATAATGCAGTTCAATCATGTATACTAAACACTCTGTCAAAGAATTAGCACAATCGGTTGGAATATAGAGATTTTATTAACGTTTATAGCAAAATCGTGTTTTTACCGCAAGAAACGACGATTTTTACAATTGCACGATTTACACAAACAAACCCATATTCCTCCGCATGCGAACGTGAAATTGTTGTTATATATAGGTGAATCCACATGAATTTAACATTTTTTTAAGAAATTAGACAAATCCCACGGAATTTGTAGATTTTATTGATATTTATATAGTTAAAAAACTCGCAAAAACGAAATTTTTTGAAGGATTTTTTTTTGTGGGGAAAATCGAAACCAGTGACATAATACAGTTCAGTCACGTATACTAAACACTCTGTGAAAGAATTAGCACAATCGGTTGGAATATAGAGATTTTATTAACGTTTATAACAAAATCGTGTTTTTACCGCAAGAAACGACGATTTTTACAATTGGACGATTTACACAAACAAACCCATATTCCTCTGCATGCGAACGTGAAATTGTTGTTATATACAGGTGACTCCACATGAATTTAACATTTTTTTAAGAAATTAGACAAATCCCACGGAATTTGTATATTTTATAAATATTTATATAGTTAATAATCTCGCAAAGACGAAATTTTTTGAAGGATTTTTTTTTGTGGGGAAAATCGAAACCAGTGATATAATACAGTTCAATCATGTATACTAAACACTCTGTCAAAGAATTAGCACAATCGGTTGGAATATAGAGATTTTATTAACGTTTATAGCAAAATCGTGTTTTTACCGCAAGAAACGACGATTTTTACAATTGGACGATTTACACAAACAAACCCATATTCCTCTGCATGCGAAAGTGAAATTGTTGTTATATATAGGTGAATCCACATGAATTTAACATTTTTTTAAGAAATTAGACAAATCCCACAGAATTTGTAGATTTTATTGATATTTATATAGTTAAAAAACTCGCAAAAACGAAATTTTTTGAAGGATTTTTTTTGTGGGGAAAATCGAAACCAGTGACATAATACAGTTCAATCATGTATACTAAACACTCTGTGAAAGAATTAGCACAATCGGTTGGAATATAGAGATTTTATTAACGTTTATAACAAAATCGTGTTTTTACCGCAAGAAACGACGATTTTTACAATTGGACGATTTACACAAACAAACCCATATTCCTCTGCATGCGAACGTGAAATTGTTATATACAGGTGACTCCACATGAATTTAACATTTTTTTAAGAAATTAGACAAATCCCACGGAATTTGTATATTTTATAAATATTTATATAGTTAATAATCTCGCAAAAACGAAATTTTTTGAAGGATTTTTTTTTGTGGGGAAAATCGAAACCAGTGATATAATGCAGTTCAATCATGTATACTAAACACTCTGTCAAAGAATTAGCACAATCGGTTGGAATATAGAGATTTTATTAACGTTTATAGCAAAATCGTGTTTTTACCGCAAGAAACGACGATTTTTACAATTGCACGATTTACACAAACAAACCCATATTCCTCCGCATGCGAACGTGAAATTGTTGTTATATATAGGTGAATCCACATGAATTTAACATTTTTTTAAGAAATTAGACAAATCCCACGGAATTTGTAGATTTTATTGATATTTATATAGTTAAAAAACTCGAAAAAACGAAATTTTTTGAAGGATTTTTTTTTGTGGGGAAATTCGAAACCAGTGACATAATACAGTTCAATCATGTATACTAAACACTCTGTGAAAGGATTAGCACAATCGGTTGGAATATAGAGATTTTTTTAACGTTTGTAACAAAATCGTGTTTTTACCGCAAGAAACAACGATTTTTACAATTGGACCATTTTCACAAACAAACCCATATTCTTCTGCATGCGAAAGTGAAATTGTTGTGATATACAGGTGACTCCACATGAATTTAACATTTTTTTAAGAAATTAGACAAATCCCACGGAATTTGTAGATTTTATTGATATTTATATAGTTAAAATCTCGCAAAAACGAAATTTTTTGAAGGATTTTTTTTTGTGGGGAAAATCGAAACCAGTGACATAATACAGTTCAATCATGTATACTAAACACTCTGTCAAAGAATTAGCACAATCGGTTGGAATATAGAGATTTTATTAACGTTTATAGCAAAATCGTGTTTTTACCGCAAGAAACGACGATTTTTACAATTGGACGATTTACACAAACAAACCCATATTCCTCTGCTTGCGAAAGTGAAATTGTTGTTATATATAGGTGAATCCACATGAATTTAACATTTTTTTAAGAAATTAGACAAATCCCACGGAATTTGTAGATTTTATTGATATTTATATAGTTAAAAAACTCGCAAAAACGAAATTTTTTGAAGGACTTTTTTTGTGGGGAAAATCGAAACCAGTGACATAATACAGTTCAATCATGTATACTAAACACTCTGTGAAAGAATTAGCACAATCGGTTGGAATATAGAGATTTTATTAGCGTTTATAGCAAAATCGTGTTTTTACCGCAAGAAACGACGATTTTTACAATTTGACGATTTTCACGAACAAACCCATATTCCTCTGCATGCGAACGTGAAATTGTTGTTATATATAGGTGACTCCACATGAATTTAACATTTTTTTAAGAAATTAGACAAATCCCCCGGAATTTGTAAATTTTATTGATATTTATATAGTTAAAATCTCGCAAAAACGAAATTTTTTGAAGGATTTTTTTTTGTGGGGAAAATCGAAACCAGTGATATAATACAGTTCAATCATGTATACTAAACACTCTGTCAAAGAATTAGCACAATCGGTTGGAATATAGAGATTTTATTAACGTTTATAGCAAAATCGTGTTTTTACCGCAAGAAACGACGATTTTTACAATTGGACGATTTACACAAACAAACCCATATTCCTCCGCATGCGAAAGTGAAATTGTTGTTATATATAGGTGAATCCACATGAATTTAACATTTTTTTTAAGAAATTAGACAAATCCCACGGAATTTGTAGATTATATTGATATTTATATAGTTAAAAAACTCGCAAAAACGAAATTTTTTGAAGGACTTTTTTTGTGGGGAAAATCGAAACCAGTGACATAATACAGGTCAATCATGTATACTAAACACTCTGTGAAAGAATTAGCACAATCGGTTGGAATATAGGGATTTTATTAGCGTTTATAGCAAAATCGTGTTTTTACCGCAAGAAACGGCGATTTTTACAATTTGACGATTTTCACGAACAAACCCATATTCCTCTGCATGCGAACGTGAAATTGTTGTTATATATAGGTGACTCCACATGAATTTAACATTTTTTTAAGAAATTAGACAAATCCCCCTGAATTTGTAGATTTTATTGATATTTATATAGTTAAAATCTCGCAAAAACGAAATTTTTTGAAGGATTTTTTTTTGTGGGGAAAATCGAAACCAGTGATATAATACAGTTCAATCATGTATACTAAACACTCTGTCCAAGAAATAGCACAATCGGTTGGAATATAGAGATTTTATTAATGTTTATAGCAAAATCGTGTTTTTACCGCAAGAAACGACGATTTTTACAATTGGACGATTTACACAAACAAACCCATATTCCTCTGCATGCGAACGTGAAATTGTTGTTATATACAGGTGACTCCACATGAATTTAACATTTTTTTAAGAAATTAGACAAATCCCACGGAATTTGTAGATTTTATTGATATTTATATAGTTAAAATCTCGCAAAAACGAAATTTTTGAAGGATTTTTTTTTTGTGGGGAAAATCGAAACCAGTGATATAATACAGTTCAATCATGTATACTAAACACTCTGTCAAAGAATTAGCACAATCGGTTGGAATATAGAGATTTTATTAACGTTTATAGCAAAATCGTGTTTTTACCGCAAGAAACGACGATTTTTACAATTGGACGATTTACACAAACAAACCCATATTCCTCTGCATGCGAAAGTGAAATTGTTGTTATATATAGGTGAATCCACATGAATTTAACATTTTTTTAAGAAATTAGACAAATCCCACGGAATTTGTAGATTTTATTGATATTTATATAGTTAAAAAACTCGCAAAAACGAAATTTTTTGAAGGATTTTTTTTGTGGGGAAAATCGAAACCAGTGACATAATACAGTTCAGTCACGTATACTAAACACTCTGTGAAAGAATTAGCACAATCGGTTGGAATATAGAGATTTTATTAACGTTTATAACAAAATCGTGTTTTTACCGCAAGAAACGACGATTTTTACAATTGGACGATTTACACAAACAAACCCATATTCCTCTGCATGCGAACGTGAAATTGTTGTTATATACAGGTGACTCCACATGAATTTAACATTTTTTTAAGAAATTAGACAAATCCCACGGAATTTGTATATTTTATAAATATTTATATAGTTAATAATCTCGCAAAGACGAAATTTTTTGAAGGATTTTTTTTTGTGGGGAAAATCGAAACCAGTGATATAATACAGTTCAATCATGTATACTAAACACTCTGTCAAAGAATTAGCACAATCGGTTGGAATATAGAGATTTTATTAACGTTTATAGCAAAATCGTGTTTTTACCGCAAGAAACGACGATTTTTACAATTGGACGATTTACACAAACAAACCCATATTCCTCTGCATGCGAAAGTGAAATTGTTGTTATATATAGGTGAATCCACATGAATTTAACATTTTTTTAAGAAATTAGACAAATCCCACAGAATTTGTAGATTTTATTGATATTTATATAGTTAAAAAACTCGCAAAAACGAAATTTTTTGAAGGATTTTTTTTGTGGGGAAAATCGAAACCAGTGACATAATACAGTTCAATCATGTATACTAAACACTCTGTGAAAGAATTAGCACAATCGGTTGGAATATAGAGATTTTATTAACGTTTATAACAAAATCGTGTTTTTACCGCAAGAAACGACGATTTTTACAATTGGACGATTTACACAAACAAACCCATATTCCTCTGCATGCGAACGTGAAATTGTTATATACAGGTGACTCCACATGAATTTAACATTTTTTTAAGAAATTAGACAAATCCCACGGAATTTGTATATTTTATAAATATTTATATAGTTAATAATCTCGCAAAAACGAAATTTTTTGAAGGATTTTTTTTTGTGGGGTAAATCGAAACCAGTGATATAATGCAGTTCAATCATGTATACTAACACTCTGTCAAAGAATTAGCACAATCGGTTGGAATATAGAGATTTTATTAACGTTTATAGCAAAATCGTGTTTTTACCGCAAGAAACGACGATTTTTACAATTGCACGATTTACACAAACAAACCCATATTCCTCCGCATGCGAACGTGAAATTGTTGTTATATATAGGTGAATCCACATGAATTTAACATTTTTTTAAGAAATTAGACAAATCCCACGGAATTTGTAGATTTTATTGATATTTATACAGTTAAAAAACTCGAAAAAACGAAATTTTTGAAGGATTTTTTTTTTGTGGGGAAATTCGAAACCAGTGACATAATACAGTTCAATCATGTATACTAAACACTCTGTGAAAGGATTAGCACAATCGGTTGGAATATAGAGATTTTTTTAACGTTTGTAACAAAATCGTGTTTTTACCGCAAGAAACAACGATTTTTACAATTGGACCATTTTCACAAACAAACCCATATTCTTCTGCATGCGAAAGTGAAATTGTTGTGATATACAGGTGACTCCACATGAATTTAATATTTTTTTAAGAAATTAGACAAATCCCACGGAATTTGTAGATTTTATTGATATTTATATAGTTAAAATCTCGCAAAAACGAAATTTTTTGAAGGATTTTTTTTTGTGGGGAAAATCGAAACCAGTGACATAATACAGTTCAATCATGTATACTAAACACTCTGTCAAAGAATTAGCACAATCGGTTGGAATATAGAGATTTTATTAACGTTTATAGCAAAATCGTGTTTTTACCGCAAGAAACGACGATTTTTACAATTGGACGATTTACACAAACAAACCCATATTCCTCTGCTTGCGAAAGTGAAATTGTTGTTATATATAGGTGAATCCACATGAATTTAACATTTTTTTAAGAAATTAGACAAATCCCACGGAATTTGTAGATTTTATTGATATTTATATAGTTAAAAAACTCGCAAAAACGAAATTTTTTGAAGGACTTTTTTTGTGGGGAAAATCGAAACCAGTGACATAATACAGTTCAATCATGTATACTAAACACTCTGTGAAAGAATTAGCACAATCGGTTGGAATATAGAGATTTTATTAGCGTTTATAGCAAAATCGTGTTTTTACCGCAAGAAACGACGATTTTTACAATTTGACGATTTTCACGAACAAACCCATATTCCTCTGCATGCGAACGTGAAATTGTTGTTATATATAGGTGACTCCACATGAATTTAACATTTTTTTAAGAAATTAGACAAATCCCCCGGAATTTGTAGATTTTATTGATATTTATATAGTTAAAATCTCGCAAAAACGAAATTTTTGAAGGATTTTTTTTTGTGGGGAAAATCGAAACCAGTGATATAATACAGTTCAATCATGTATACTAAACACTCTGTCAAAGAATTAGCACAATCGGTTGGAATATAGAGATTTTATTAACGTTTATAGCAAAATCGTGTTTTTACCGCAAGAAACGACGATTTTTACAATTGGACGATTTACACAAACAAACCCATATTCCTCTGCATGCGAACGTGAAATTGTTGTTATATACAGGTGACTCCACATGAATTTACATTTTTTTAAGAAATTAGACAAATCCCACGGAATTTGTATATTTTATAAATATTTATATAGTTAATAATCTCGCAAAGACGAAATTTTTTGAAGGATTTTTTTTTGTGGGGAAAATCGAAACCAGTGATATAATACAGTTCAATCATGTATACTAAACACTCTGTCAAAGAATTAGCACAATCGGTTGGAATATAGAGATTTTATTAACGTTTATAGCAAAATCGTGTTTTTACCGCAAGAAACGACGATTTTTACAATTGGACGATTTGCACAAACAAACCCATATTCCTCTGCATGCGAAAGTGAAATTGTTGTTATATATAGGTGAATCCACATGAATTTAACATTTTTTTAAGAAATTAGACAAATCCCACAGAATTTGTAGATTTTATTGATATTTATATAGTTAAAAAACTCGCAAAAACGAAATTTTTTGAAGGATTTTTTTTTGTGGGGAAAATCGAAACCAGTGACATAATACAGTTCAATCATGTATACTAAACACTCTGTGAAAGAATTAGCACAATCGGTTGGAATATAGAGATTTTATTAACGTTTATAACAAAATCGTGTTTTTACCGCAAGAAACGACGATTTTTACAATTGGACGATTTACACAAACAAACCCATATTCCTCTGCATGCGAACGTGAAATTGTTATATACAGGTGACTCCACATGATTTAACATTTTTTTAAGAAATTAGACAAATCCCACGGAATTTGTATATTTTATAAATATTTATATAGTTAATAATCTCGCAAAAACGAAATTTTTTGAAGGATTTTTTTTTGTGGGGAAAATCGAAACCAGTGATATAATGCAGTTCAATCATGTATACTAAACACTCTGTCAAAGAATTAGCACAATCGGTTGGAATATAGAGATTTTATTAACGTTTATAGCAAAATCGTGTTTTTCGTGTTTTTACCGCAAGAAACGACGATTTTTACAATTGCACGATTTACACAAACAAACCCATATTCCTCCGCATGCGAACGTGAAATTGTTGTTATATATAGGTGAATCCACATGAATTTAACATTTTTTTAAGAAATTAGACAAATCCCACGGAATTTGTAGATTTTATTGATATTTATATAGTTAAAAAACTCGAAAAAACGAAATTTTTTGAAGGATTTTTTTTTTGTGGGGAAATTCGAAACCAGTGACATAATACAGTTCAATCATGTATACTAAACACTCTGTGAAAGGATTAGCACAATCGGTTGGAATATAGAGATTTTTTTAACGTTTATAGCAAAATCGTGTTTTTACCGCAAGAAACAACGATTTTTACAATTGGACCATTTTCACAAACAAACCTATATTCCTCTGCATGCGAACGTGAAATTGTTGTTATATATAGGTGACTCCACATGAATTTAACATTTTTTAAGAAATTAGACAAATCCCCCGGAATTTGTAGATTTTATTGATATTTATAATAGTTAAAATCTCGCAAAAACGAAATTTTTTGAAGGATTTTTTTTGTGGGGAAAATCGAAACCAGTGTTATAATACAGTTCAATTATGTATACTAAACACTCTGTGAAAGAATTAGCACAATCGGTTGGAATATAGAGATTTTATTAACGTTTGTAACAAAATCGTGTTTTTACCGCAAGAAACGACGATTTTTACAATTGGACCATTTACACAAACAAACCCATATTCTTCTGCATGCGAAAGTGAAATTGTTGTGATATACAGGTGACTCCACATGAATTTAACATTTTTTTAAGAAATTAGACAAATCCCACGGAATTTGTAGATTTTATTGATATTTATATAGTTAAAATCTCGCAGAAACGAAATTTTTTGAAGGATTTTTTTTTTGTGGGGAAAATCGAAACCAGTGACATAATACAGTTCAATCATGTATACTAAACACTCTGTCAAAGAATTAGCACAATCGGTTGGAATATAGAGATTTTATTAACGTTTATAGCAAAATCGTGTTTTTACCGCAAGAAACGACGATTTTTACAATTGGACGATTTACACAAACAAACCCATATTCCTCTGCATGCGAAAGTGAAATTGTTGTTATATATAGGTGAATCCACATGAATTTAACATTTTTTTAAGAAATTAGACAAATCCCACGGAATTTGTAGATTTTATTGATATTTATATAGTTAAAAAACTCGCAAAAACGAAATTTTTTGAAGGACTTTTTTTGTGGGGAAAATCGAAACCAGTGACATAATACAGTTCAATCATGTATACTAAACACTCTGTGAAAGAATTAGCACAATCGGTTGGAATATAGAGATTTTATTAGCGTTTATAGCAAAATCGTGTTTTTACCGCAAGAAACGACGATTTTTACAATTTGACGATTTTCACGAACAAACCCATATTCCTCTGCATGCGAACGTGAAATTGTTGTTATATATAGGTGACTCCACATGAATTTAACATTTTTTTAAGAAATTAGACAAATCCCCCGGAATTTGTAGATTTTATTGATATTTATATAGTTAAAATCTCGCAAAAACGAAATTTTTTGAAGGATTTTTTTTTGTGGGGAAAATCGAAACCAGTGATATAATACAGTTCAATCATGTATACTAAACACTCTGTCAAAGAATTAGCACAATCGGTTGGAATATAGAGATTTTATTAACGTTTATAGCAAAATCGTGTTTTTACCGCAAGAAACGACGATTTTTACAATTGGACGATTTACACAAACAAACCCATATTCCTCTGCATGCGAAAGTGAAATTGTTGTTATATATAGGTGACTCCACAAGAATTTAACATTTTTTTAAGAAATTAGACAAATCCCACGGAATTTGTAGATTATATTGATATTTATATAGTTAAAAAACTCGCAAAAACGAAATTTTTTGAAGGACTTTTTTTGTGGGGAAAATCGAAACCAGTGACATAATACAGTTCAATCATGTATACTAAACACTCTGTGAATGAATTAGCACAATCGGTTGGAATATAGAGATTTTATTAGCGTTTATAGCAAAATCGTGTTTTTACCGCAAGAAACGGCGATTTTTACAATTTGACGATTTTCACGAACAAACCCATATTCCTCTGCATGCGAACGTGAAATTGTTGTTATATATAGGTGGCTCCACATGAATTTAACATTTTTTTAAGAAATTAGACAAATCCCCCGGAATTTGTAGATTTTATTGATATTTATATAGTTAAAATCTCGCAAAAACGAAATTTTTTGAAGGATTTTTTTTTGTGGGGAAAATCGAAACCAGTGATATAATACAGTTCAATCATGTATACTAAACACTCTGTCCAAGAATTAGCACAATCGGTTGGAATATAGAGATTTTATTAATGTTTATAGCAAAATCGTGTTTTTACCGCAAGAAACGACGATTTTTACAATTGGACGATTTACACAAACAAACCCATATTCCTCTGCATGCGAACGTGAAATTGTTGTTATATACAGGTGACTCCACATGAATTTAACATTTTTTTAAGAAATTAGACAAATCCCACGGAATTTGTAGATTTTATTGATATTTATATAGTTAAAATCTCGCAAAAACGAAATTTTTTGAAGGATTTTTTTTTTTGTGGGGAAAATCGAAACCAGTGATATAATACAGTTCAATCATGTATACTAAACACTCTGTCAAAGAATTAGCACAATCGGTTGGAATATAGAGATTTTATTAACGTTTATAGCAAAATCGTGTTTTTACCGCAAGAAACGACGATTTTTACAATTGGACGATTTACACAAACAAACCCATATTCCTCTGCATGCGAAAGTGAAATTGTTGTTATATATAGGTGAATCCACATGAATTTAACATTTTTTTAAGAAATTAGACAAATCCCACGGAATTTGTAGATTTTATTGATATTTATATAGTTAAAAAACTCGCAAAAACGAAATTTTTTGAAGGATTTTTTTTGTGGGGAAAATCGAAACCAGTGACATAATACAGTTCAATCATGTATACTAAACACTCTGTGAAAGAATTAGCACAATCTGTTGGAATATAGAGATTTTATTAACGTTTATAACAAAATCGTGTTTTTATCGCAAGAAACGACGATTTTTACAATTGGACGATTTACACAAACAAACCCATATTCCTCTGCATGCGAACGTGAAATTGTTGTTATATACAGGTGACTCCACATGAATTTAACATTTTTTTAAGAAATTAGACAAATCCCACGGAATTTGTATATTTTATAATTATTTATATAGTTAATAATCTCGCAAAAACGAAATTTTTTGAAGGATTTTTTTTTGTGGGGAAAATCGAAACCAGTGATATAATACAGTTCAATCATGTATACTAAACACTCTGTCAAAGAATTAGCACAATCGGTTGGAATATAGAGATTTTATTAACGTTTATAGCAAAATCGTGTTTTTACCGCAAGAAACGACGATTTTTACAATTGGACGATTTACACAAACAAACCCATATTCCTCTGCATGCGAAAGTGAAATTGTTGTTATATATAGGTGAATCCACATGAATTTAACATTTTTTTAAGAAATTAGACAAATCCCACGGAATTTGTAGATTTTATTGATATTTATATAGTTAAAAAACTCGCAAAAACGAAATTTTTTGAAGGATTTTTTTTGTGGGGAAAATCGAAACCAGTGACATAATACAGTTCAATCATGTATACTAAACACTCTGTGAAAGAATTAGCACAATCGGTTGGAATATAGAGATTTTATTAACGTTTATAACAAAATCGTGTTTTTACCGCAAGAAACGACGATTTTTACAATTGGACGATTTACACAAACAAACCCATATTCCTCTGCATGCGAACGTGAAATTGTTGTTATATACAGGTGACTCCACATGAATTTAACATTTTTTTAAGAAATTAGACAAATCCCACGGAATTTGTATATTTTACAAATATTTATATAGTTAATAATCTCGCAAAAACGAAATTTTTTGAAGGATTTTTTTTTGTGGGGAAAATCGAAACCAGTGATATAATACAGTTCAATCATGTATACTAAACACTCTGTCAAAGAATTAGCACAATCGGTTGGAATATAGAGATTTTATTAACGTTTATAGCAAAATCGTGTTTTTACCGCAAGAAACGACGATTTTTACAATTGGACGATTTACACAAACAAACCCATATTCCTCCGCATGCGAACGTGAAATTGTTGTTATATATAGGTGAATCCACATGAATTTAACATTTTTTTAAGAAATTAGACAAATCCCACGGAATTTGTAGATTTTATTGATATTTATATAGTTAAAATCTCGCAAAAACGAAATTTTTTAAAGGATTTTTTTTTGTGGGGAAAATCGAAACCAGTGATATAATACAGTTCAATCATGTATACTAAACACTCTGTCCAAGAAATAGCACAATCGGTTGGAATATAGAGATTTTATTAATGTTTATAGCAAAATCGTGTTTTTACCGCAAGAAACGACGATTTTTACAATTGGACGATTTACACAAACAAACCCATATTCCTCTGCATGCGAACGTGAAATTGTTGTTATATACAGGTGACGCCACATGAATTTAACATTTTTTTAAGAAATTAGACAAATCCCACGGAATTTGTAGATTTTATTGATATTTATATAGTTAAAATCTCGCAAAAACGAAATTTTTTGAAGGATTTTTTTTTTGTGGGGAAAATCGAAACCAGTGATATAATACAGTTCAATCATGTATACTAAACACTCTGTCAAAGAATTAGCACAATCGGTTGGAATATAGAGATTTTATTAACGTTTATAGCAAAATCGTGTTTTTACCGCAAGAAACGACGATTTTTACAATTGGACGATTTACACAAACAAACCCATATTCCTCTGCATGCGAAAGTGAAATTGTTGTTATATATAGGTGAATCCACATGAATTTAACATTTTTTTAAGAAATTAGACAAATCCCACGGAATTTGTAGATTTTATTGATATTTATATAGTTAAAAAACTCGCAAAAACGAAATTTTTTGAAGGATTTTTTTTGTGGGGAAAATCGAAACCAGTGACATAATACAGTTCAATCATGTATACTAAACACTCTGTGAAAGAATTAGCACAATCGGTTGGAATATAGAGATTTTATTAACGTTTATAACAAAATCGTGTTTTTACCGCAAGAAACGACGATTTTTACAATTGGACGATTTACACAAACAAACCCATATTCCTCTGCATGCGAACGTGAAATTGTTGTTATATACAGGTGACTCCACATGAATTTAACATTTTTTTAAGAAATTAGACAAATCCCACGGAATTTGTATATTTTATAAATATTTATATAGTTAATAATCTCGCAAAAACGAAATTTTTTGAAGGATTTTTTTTTGTGGGGAAAATCGAAACCAGTGATATAATACAGTTCAATCATGTATACTAAACCCTCTGTCAAAGAATTAGCACAATCGGTTGGAATATAGAGATTTTATTAACGTTTATAGCAAAATCGTGTTTTTACCGCAAGAAACGA